>NC_050458.1:41596396-41841396 GCF_903995425.1 Onychomys torridus
TGGTCATTCCAGAGCACACTGAGGAAACCCTGGCACTGAAGGAGTGGGAAGAAAAGCTTCTAGTGGTGAGATGGACAGAAGGCCAAGGGCCTGCTGTGTCACTCTGGGACATTCCGGGCCTGGGCATGGAGGCCTGGGGCAGCCAGTGTGGGACTGGTGTATTATACCTTTCAAGGGACTTGCTACCCGACTCACCTGGTGATGTGACCAGGGAATGCGCTTAGCAGTAGGGGAGTCTGGGGTGGGGATGGTGGTGGGCCTCAGATTTCCATGACGGGGTTTCCACCCTCTATCAGCAAGCACCACATCTGAGGCCCTTTGAGCCACCCTAGCCACAGAAAGTGGTCTTCCCTCCTTCCGCTGTCCCCAACCTCGTTCAGAGGAATCTGTGCATCAGCCTGTCTCCTAGCTGCCCACCTTCAAAGATCACTTACCAACAGGAGTCACCATGAGGTGACTCCCTCCCATAGCCAGCCCCTCACTGGTGCTCTCATCCACAGTTCCTACGAGACACCCTGGCCGTGGTATCTGACAACACATGGATCTGCCAGCTGAGTCAGGAAATGTGCAAGCAACTGCCCTCTTACAATGGGACACCTCAGGAGAAGGTGCCCGAGACAAGCCAGCTGGGGTCAGGGGTCCCTGCACAGTGCCCAGTCCTCAGCAACTGTACTTTCAGTATTAGATCTTTCCTGTCTGTGCCTTTGTCCCATGACTCTGGCAGCCCTGGCCAGCCTGGGAAGAGCAAGTGGGATTAAGATCCTCTTCTCTGCCACTAACAGCTGGGGGATGGGGGCTTGTTGCCTGCTACTTGTTTCTCAGACATAGCCCAGGGCTCACCATTCCATCCTCATGGGTGACCCCTCCTGTGTCCTGCTTGTAATACAGCTCTCCAAGGGGCCGGACATAGTGGTGCACACCCTTAATCCCAATACTTGAGAGGCAGATGGATCCCTGAGTTCAAGGCCAGCCTGCTCTACAGACCTAATACCAGGATAACCAGGGCTACACAGAGAAACCCTGTCTCAAAAAACAAAAACAGGGCTGGAGAGATGGCTCAGAGGTTAAGAGCTCTGGCTGCTCTTCCAGAGGTCCTGAGTTCAATTCCCAGCAACTACATGGTGGCTCATGACCATCTATAATGAGATCTTGTACCCTCTTCTGTATACATAATAAAGAAATAAATCTTTAAAAAACAAAAACTGACAAAAAAATAAGAAGAAGAGAAAGAAAAGGAAAGGAGAGAAAGAAAAAGAAGTACAGTTCCCCATTAGCAGTGCCTCTTAGTGCAGGTGTCTGTGTCCTCAGGAGTCAGGTACAACTGTCTTCTCTGCCTCTGTTCCAGAATTTCCTGTATAAGTGCATAGGAACCACGCTGGGTGCTGCTTCAAGTAAGGAGGTGGTAAGAAAACACCTTCGAGAGCTGCTGGAGACAGCCAGATACCAGGAGGAGGCAGAGCAGGAGGTAGGAAGCCCTGCTACCCAGGGCTGCCAGGCCATAGGCATCTCCTCCCAGGCAGCTAGCTAGTGCATGCTCATGTGTGCTGTGAGCATATAGGTACATGAATGTATGTGTGGTACACTACCTGCTTCCACACATGTGCTCATGTGTATACAGTGTGCCTTTAGGTTTATGTGTGCATGGTACTTACTCTGTGTACATGTGTATATGTATGGTGTGTGTATGTTCCTCCCCACACAGCTTGTGGGCAGGTGGGCCACTCTGCCCAAGTGTGAGCACACCTGTGTGCCTCCCCAGGGCCTTGCCTGTTGCTTTGGGATTTGTGCCATTGCCCACCTTGAGGACACGCTAGCACAGTTGGAGGACTTTGTGAGGTCGGACATGTTTAGGAAGTCCATCGGCATCTTTAGCATTTTTAAGGTAAGGAGGGTCACTACCCAGAATGGAGGCCTGGGTGAGTAGATCCCTGTCTGTGGCTGCCCTGCTTTTCAGTGTCTGTGGTAGGGTGGCTCTCTCATTTCTCAAGATCAAGGCCAGGTAAGTACCTCAGGCTCAGAGTGGAACAGAAAAGCACCTTGTTCTGCAGCCGCTTGGCATCCTGTATTCCCTCTCTGGGCCTGGACTCCCCTCCCAGCAGAGGCACCCCAGAAGCAAGTCTAGCTGGTGGCAGTGGCCTGCCTCCAGCTGTGGGAAATGAGAGGAGTTCTGAGTGGCAAGTCAGTTTTGTGTTGCTGTGACAAATACTTGAGAAAATCAGCTTTAAGGGGGGTTTCAATCCGTTGTTATTTGTCAGTTGATTTAAGGCCTGTGATAGGCCAAACAAGGTGGAAGGGCCTGACAAGAGAGCTGCTCACCTCACATTAGTGAAGAAACAAAGTTTGCTTGCCTTTGTAACAGCTCTTACCCATCCATGATGTTATGATCTGTCAAAGGGATAATCCATTGATGAACCAGTCTCTTCCCAGAGGCTTCCACCTCAGAACACTGCTACTCTGGGGACTTGTAACATGTACAGACATTTCCAAATATTACACCTCTAAACATCGCAGCACTGGGGATACTTGAGCTTTGGGGGCATTTCTTACCTGAACCACACAAGTGGAGAACTGAACTTTACCCTCTTTCATGGCCAGGTGTTTTTAGAGTTTTTTTTTTTTTTTTTTTTTTTTTTTAATTTTATTTTTATGTGTAATAGTGTTTTGCCTGCATGTATGTCTATGCATACCTGGTGCCCACTGAGAACAGAAGAGGGCATTGGATCCCCTGGAACAGGAGTTATGGATGGTTGTGAGCCACCATGTGGAAGTTGGGAATTGAAGCTGGGCCCTCTGCAAGAACAAGTGCTCTTAACTGAGCCATCTCTCCAGCCCCCTCTGTCTCTGTCTTGAGACAGGGCCTTACTGTGTAGCCTTGGCTGGCCTAGAACTTGGTGTGTAGACCAGATTGGCCTCAAATTCAAAGAGTCTGCCGCTGCATCCAAAGTGCTGGGATTAAAGGTGCTCTACCATGTGTATATGTAGCTGCTGCCCACCTTTTCTAATGTAGATATCTACAAGCCTCTAGGGCAGAAGGCGGGTCTGCAGTCAAATGGTCTGCAGCCTTAGCCCTTCCATTTTGGGTTGGTAGGCCTCCAGCTTTTCTTTTTACTGTTCCTTTCCTCCTTGGCCCCACTGCCTCAGCTCTTTTCCTGCAACCAATTGATTCCCAGTGGGCCTGTGTGGGCACCTGGTCGGACCTTCTGCCACCCCTGGGTGCTGACTCTGGTGTTCCTGGCTGGCTCTGAGTATTCCGGGAACTTTAGAGTATGGGAAGCACACTGCCAGGCAGGACTCCCTGTGGAGAGTAGTTCCCCAGTACCTGATACCCTGCTGATTTCCCCGCCTCCCAGGACCGAAGTGAGCATGAAGTAGAGCGAATGAAGAGTGCTCTGATCCTGTGCTATGGGCACGTGGCTGCACAGGCCCCTCGTGAGCTGGTGCTGGCCAAAGTCGAGTCTGATATCCTCCGCAGTATGTTTCAGTGCTTCAATACCAAGGTGAGCATTGCAGCTGTCTGTGTGGGCCAGCCACACAGCTCCAGGGTCTTAATTTCTTTCACTGTTTGTTGTTTAGGTTCTGGGAATAAAGGTAGAGACCAAGGTATGGTGTATAGCAATTGTATGTCAACTGTGCCTTTTCTCTCTCTTCTCTGGGCTGGGCTGTGGGGCAGAGCCAAACCCAGAACTCTCTGGGCTTCCTGGCCATGGTGGTCCTGGGGGAGTGTCCTGCCCACTTCGCTTTGGAGCGGAACTTCATGGAGCTGTAACATCTAAGCTTCTGCTAAGGGTAGAGAGAGACTTCTTCTGCCTCTAAGCAATAGGTCCTGGGCTACATGCTTGGAGTCAGCTGGCAGGTCACCTATAGCTGTGTCCCACACAACCCAGCGATAGCTCTGGGCGCCTTTGGCTCTGCTCCCAATGCTTTTGGATCTGCCTTTCTCTGTACCCCAGAGAGCACCTGGGGAGGGCTAGTTAAGCCCAGAGCTATTAAAAAGGGCCAGAGAGGTTCCCTTGGTCTCATTAACATACTTTTCCTGTGATACTAACCTGACAGACCTTCCTGAGGGACAGTTGGCTCTTCCTGGATAGCAGGGAACATTCTGGGGGTGGGATTGGTGCGGTTCTTTTAGTTTTTAGTTTCCTGGCCCATAGGAGTAGGAGGGCCTGGCACTCCCTGTGCTCAGGATGGCCTCCCTTGTGCCTTCTGTGAAGCCCTCATACCACACAGTAACTTCCTTGTGGACCAAGGCCCAAGAGCTCCCGCAGGTCCCAGGTTCCTCCTTGGTTAGGAGGCTGCTGACAGTGGGCAGAGTCTCTCTGGCTCTTCTAGAAAGGGCATGTGCTCCAGCTTCTGTGGCCGGGCACAGCAGCTCTGGGGCAGGTGTGCAAGCTTTCTGCAGCCAGCTGTTTCCCTAGGACCCAGCCCTGAAGCTGTGCCTGGTCCAGAGCCTGTGCATGGTCTGCCAGGCCATGTGCAGCAGCGCACAAGCCAGTTCCTTCCAGTTCTCAAGGAAAGCAGAGCTGGTAACACAGATGATGGTGAGTTCTGAGCAGCTGCAGGCAGTGGAGGTGGGGCCTGGGGAGGCCAGAGGGATGAGTGCAATGAAGACTAGGGGCTCAGTGGGTAAAGACAGAGGCCTGCATCTCAGAGGCCTCAACCACCCACTTAGTGTGAGAGACAAGGTGAGCAGGGAGGAAGCTAATGCCTCCTCTGAGGGCCAGTTCTGTGCTGCCACTGAAGGAATTCATCAGAGCAGAACCCCCAGACTGCCTAAGAACACCCATTCGGAAGAAAGCTATGCTTGCCTGCACATACCTGGTGTATCCTTTTCCAGCCTCTGTGGACTTGGTGGGCCTGTGGACCTGTGTGCATGTGTATGGACTGCATTATGTATCTGAGGTATTCTGAACATAGCAGCTGTGCCATCCATGCAGGCCCAGTGGTTTCTGGGTGGGAGCAGGTTGGAGAAGACATCATGAGTTCATTTATTGGGGCCCTTAACCTGCTGCTCAGCAACTTGGAGCCTGTATTGGAGGAGCAGGCACAGACAGATGTAATCCACAGCTGCTTACACAGTGTCATGGCTCTGCCACCTGAGCCTGAGGGGGAAGATGGTACCTGCCAGGAGGTATTGCCATTTCCATGGGACGGGGAGTGAGTGGGCCCCTGAAGGAAGTGGGACCATGCATGGGGCTGGTGGCCTGACTCTCCTTCCAGCCTCTGTATCTGGACACGGTGTGTGCCCTTGAAGATTTGTTGACAAGCCTGCTGCAGCGGAACATGACCCCCCAGGGCCTGCAGGTCATGGTTGAGGTGTGCTGTGGGCATTCCCTGTTGTGGTGATGGAGCTTGGGTGCCTCTCCCGCCCCCCCCCCCCGCCCCGCCCCCTCTCCCTGTGGTTAGGTACAGCAGAGACAGTTTGATAGTCTCTTTGTGGGAGGGGGTCCTTCTGCCTGGGCAACTCTGACCGGATAGTGCCTCTGCAGCATTTCCTTGACTACAGTGCTGGGATGGAGCACATGAGTCCTGGCTGCAGTCTGCAAACCACTTGAGGCAAGCAAGATGACAAAATGCACACCCTGCTGTGGTGTTCTTCTTCCCATTCCTTCTATTGTTGCAGTGGGCTGGGACAGCACCAATCCCTAATCTAGGCACCTAGGCACCTGGATCACTCTCAGCCACCCCGCGTGGGCAGGGGTGAGCTGCAGCAGATCCTGATGTGGGAGCCACCCTAGGTCCCACCTAGGTCCCTGAGGCTCTGAAGCAAGGCCCAGCAGGGATGCTGAGCTTGTCCTTGGGATGTGGGTTTCTGCACTCCTGGGTTCCTCCCCCAGTGGGCACCTGTGTCAAGTCCATTCTTGTACAGCACCTGAGCCCGTGGATCAAGTCCCCGAGGGGTCATGAGCGGGCACGGGCACTTGGCTTGGGCGCCTGCCTGCTGCGGTTCTTCCTGGCGCACTTGCATGTCAGCGTGAGTACCGGACTCCAGACCTCACCCCTTCCTCAGCCCCTCTGCCTGGGAACGCCTGTGCTCCTCATGTCCCAGAACATCCGGAGGCTCCCTGCTTTCCTCTCTTGTCCCACAACCTCCTCTAACAAGGACAGAGGACCTGCCATGGATAGGACTGCCCTAGACTCAGCTCAGGGTGAACCAGCCGCCCCTAGGAGGGATGTATTTCCATCTTCACCGCCAAGCCACTTAGTTTTGATTGGCACTGGCAGTGTTATTCAGAACATTTTATCAGGAACAGACAGTAGGTTTTTACAGACATCTTTTTGTCACCTATTGGAATCATCATAGAGTATTTCTCATGATAGTTTTGTTTTTTGTTTTGGTGTGTGTGTGTGGTTTTTTTTGTTGTTGTTGTTGTTGTTGTTGTTGTTTGAGCTGAGGATCGAACCCAGGGCCTTGTGCTTGCTAGGCAAGCACTCTACCACTGAGCTAAATCCCCAACCCTGGTATGTGTGTTTATGTGGTATGTGTGTGCTTTTCCCATAACCATGGTCTGACTGGAGTTTGTCTTGGTTCATGTTGACATGAATCTAACCATTCTGGGAACAGCTGCCACCTATCCCTAGGTCCTGCTTCTGAAAGTTCCCTTTCTTGTCTGGTGACTTTTGGGATGTGGAGTCCCTGTACTGGGCATAGGAGAGCCAGGGGAGGCATGGTGTGTGTCCTGGGGCCAGGGGAGGCATGTGTGTGTCCTGGGGTCAGGGGAGGCATGTGTGTGTGTCCTGGGGTCAGGGGAGGCATGTGTGTGTGTCCTGGGGCCAGGGGAGGCATGGTGTGTCCTGGGGCCAGGGGAGGCATGTATGTGTGTCCTGAGGCCAGGGGAGGCCTGTGTGTGTGTCCTGGGGTCAGGGGAGGCCTGTGTGTGTGTCCTGGGGTCAGGGGAGGCATGTGTGTGTGTCCTGGGGCCAGGGGAGGCATGTGTGTGTGTCCTGGGGTCAGGGGAGGCATGTGTGTCCTGGGGCCAGGGGAGGCATGTGTGTGTGTCCTGGGGTCAGGGGAGGCATGTGTGTGTGTCCTGGGGTCAGGGGAGGCATGTGTGTGTGTCCTGGGGCCAGGGGAGGGGAGTTGTCTGCAGCCTCTGTCAGCAGGAGCAAGGCTGCTGGAAGGAGGAAGAGAGGCTCGGTCTATGGGGAGCAGAACTTGATTGATGGACCGGGATCCATTCAGGATACAGGGGTCCCTGCCTCCCTCCCCCATCCACAGATTATCATCTGGGCAGGGTCATCCAAGGGTGGTGGCTGATTCAGCACACTGCGTGTGCCTTCTCTGCGGCTCAAGTAGAAACTCCACTCCCTATGCCTAGGGAGCCAGGTGGACTAGGTGTGGGGGGAACGTTTTCTGGGGCCATCAGCCACAGGGAGGGTCCAGGCCACATAGCTTCTTCCTGAGCCCTGCTGGTGTAGACTGTACCTGACTATAACTCCCCTCCACCTTCCATCTTCCCCCAGACCTTGGTACCCTTCCACAACCTGGGTCTCCTTGTCGGCCTCTTTGCTCCACGGTGTGCTGACACGTGGGCTACCACCCGCCAGGAAGCTGTGGGCTGCGTCCACTCCCTGCTGTACTTGCAGCTGGGCTATGAGGGTGAGCCCTGTGGGGACCTGAGGACTGCAGGGCAGCAGTTGGGGGGCGGGGCCAGACTGGGGTCACCAGGGAAGCCTCAGTCAACCCCTGCCCTTAGGCTTCTCCCGAGACCACCGTGATGATGTGGCTGAGCGGCTCCTCGCCCTGAAAGACGGCCTTGTGCACCCTGACCCCACCGTCCTTTTCCACACTTGCCACAGCATAGCCCAGGTACTGGGGGATCCCACAGCAAGAGGGAGGACTTCCCAGGAAGTCCTTGTTACCTCCAGCCCAGGGGGCCCTGAGGGGCAGCTGTAAGCAGGATTCATCTAAGGATTGTTGTCTGGGTCAACACTGCCATATGTCTCATACCTGCCTGCTTCAGAACACCACAGTCTGGGCAGGATCAAGATGTGGTGTGTGGTAAGGTCTAGGTGGAATGTCTGAGAGGGATCTGAATACTTTGAGATCAGAATACTGTCTTTGGGGCTGCCTGCTCCCTGCTCCCCAGCTTTCTTACTGAAGATGTGGGTTTCTAAAGAAGGAAGACATGATGCTGGTGTGTATGTGAATGCCCTACCCAGAGTTGAAAACTACTCAGCCATATGCATGGTCTAGCATGGGCCCTGTTGTAGTTAGAGTTTTCCTGCCTGACCCAGAGTCAGGACAAATCTCTCTTACCCGCCAGTCCCACAGTCACTCAGACCCAACCAAGAAAGTACACAAAAACTTATATTGTTTACAAACTGTATGGCCGTGGCAGGCTGCTTGTTATCTACCTTTTCTATCTTAAATTAACCCATTTCTGTTAGTCTATACTTTGCCACATGGCTTGTGGCTTACCAGTGTCTTTACATGTTGCTTTTCATGGCGGCGGCTAGCAGTGTCTCTCCCCAGCCTTCTACCTCCCAGAATCCTCTTCTCTCTTGTCCCGCCTATACTTCCTGCCTAGCCACTGGCCAAACAGCATTTTATTTGTACAGAGCGATATCCACAGCACTTCCCCTTTTCTTTTTTTTTTTTTTTAAGGAAGGTTTTAACTTTTACATAGTAAAATTACATATAACAAAACAATTATCAAGCAAGAATTATAGTTACATTATTAAAGAAGATATACTATCTATCTTATATTTGTGAGTCCAAGGTTTTATATCTAATTTATCTTTTATCATAACTGAGAAAATTATAACTATCTAGTCTTCAACCACATCAAAGACCTCAGAAGGATATAATATTACCTGAGAACCGGGAGAAGGATGCAAGCATTTTTCCGGAGTCTTGTAAGAGTAGACAGAGACAGCTGGCAGCCTGGACAGTCACCTAATGTTCCTTTGTAAAGTTGGGGCATTTGTCTTCAGCCCACAGGGCTAGAGTCTCTCGGTCACTTCTCTCAGTGTCCTGTAGAATGTCTGGCAGTTTCCTCTGCAAAGCAGGAACCTGAAGGACCATTTTGTCAAGCAAAGTTTAGTGGTCACCTTTCTATGGGTCCTGCATGTCCAGTCGATCAAGCAGTCCAGGCAAGAACAGTTTCTTGCCCAAATGGCTATTTTTGCCAAGGTGAAGATAAACTCCATATGAAGTGTCTTCAATGCCCATCCTCCTCTCTGAAGTAAATCGGTGCTGCCAGGAGCAGACATGTCTCACTGTCCAGAAAGTCTAAATTTTAAAAATATTTTAAATGCCATATTCTGAAGGTCTTTGAAGTATTTGAAGATTACCTATCTATCTGAAATATCTCTGTGTATACCTAGAAGACTTAACTAACATGGCTATGAGTATGATTATCACAGATGATTAATTATTAATCTATTTTTAATTATCCATTACAATTTTAAATGAGCTATACAAACACAATACCTTAAACAGGAGTAGAAATATACACACAGTATAACAAAATTAACTTTAAGTTTGTATCAATAAACTAAAATCTATACCAATGTAAAACATTTTAAACAAGTTGTTGCTCTTTAGAAGTAAGTTCCTTAATCTACCCTTTCATCCTATTATATCTGTATCATATCCCCTTTTCTTCTTTAGAAAGAGATCTCATTTATAATCAACCCAATTTAAATAAAAATATTGGTTTTTCTCTGTCCCACACCAGAGGGCTCTTCTGATTTGGGACACAAGAATCTCTTAACCTTTTCTTTTAGCAATGTCTGGGTTTAGAGAAGGAGTGAGCCAATTCCATCTCCAAAGCCAACTTGATAATTTTGGGAATGTGGGCGTAGTTTCTCTTACTACTTCCTGCTGGAGGGGGGCACTGTATCTTATGGGGACACAAAGAAAATTTTAGGATTATGGAGTAGTCCATTAGGGTGAACCTCTGAGCCAGTTGCCTTGAAAGCATTCTGGATGTCAGATCATCTGGGCCATGGTGTCATCGGAGACCTTTCAGGTGGTCTTGGCTGATCAAACCTGATGTATCTTAATCTGGAACAAATCCACAGCCTCTGGCTTTCTGTGGAAACAAAAGCAGAGATTCTTTTCCAAAGCAACATATCCTTATATCCAAATTTTGAAGTCAAGGTACCTTTAAAATTTACATATTTGTTTAACTCAACAGCTTTTACGATCAAATCTTTTTCTGTAGTTAAAAATTCCAAAGACTACATAAACCAGATTCTCTGTGTAATATCCATCTTTGTAAGACTGAAACGCTGCTGTGGCTGTTGGCTCCGCCCACCTCAGTTTCCCAACATGGCGGTGGTACAGTTTACCGCCAGCTCTGGGTCTGGAGCCATGTGTACCATCAACTATCAGAAGCAGTTCTATCAAAGCAGTGAATAGACCAGAAACCTTTTTTTTTTTTAAACTAGCAAAGGCTAAATCTACCATGCAGCAGAGTAAAGTGCCGCTTGTAGACTCCTCATTCCCGCCACAGTGCAGGTCAGACGCACACGCCAGGAACCCGCCATAGTAGCTCAAACCTGCAGGCTGCCGCTAACTTAAGAAAGACAACTAGGAAGCTGTTTTTAGCTCTGGTTTAGAATCTTTTTTCTCAGGTTTTAGGTGGAAACTCTTGCCAACACGTTGGGCGCCATTTGTAGTTAGTTTTCCTGCCTGGCCCAGTCAGGACAAATCTCTCTTACCCGCCAGTCCCACAGTCACTCAGACCCAACCAAGAAAGTACACAAAAACTTATATTGTTTACAAACTATATGGCCGTGGCAGGCTGCTTGTTATCTACCTTTTCTATCTTAAATTAACCCATTTCTGTTAGTCTATACTTTGCCACATGGCTTGTGGCTTACCAGTGTCTTTACATGTTGCTTTTCATGGCGGCGGCTGGCAGTGTCTCTCCCCAGCCTTCTACCTCCCAGAATCCTCTTCTCTCTTGTCCCGCCTATACTTCCTGCCTAGCCACTGGCCAAACAGCATTTTATTTGTACAGAGCGATATCCACAGCACCCTGTCTTTGACTCCAGCGTGCTGAGGCACTGTCCTATAGCATTCGGAAGTTAAAAAGTGGGCCAAGATGCCTTTCATACCCTATATACTGTAATCTCTGGGTACTATACCCACCCTGAACCATCTGACCATATGTCTAGTCTGAAGCTCAGCAGGGCTCCAAGGATGGAAAAATTAGCTCTTCCCTTAGCAAATCCTCTTTACCCTTGTGCATGAACATTTCTGCTCTTCTTGGTATGGCCAGGGTCTCTGGCAGAGTCTGATAGTAGGGGCCTCTGGGCCCTTTCTGGAAACACTCAATACTAGGGAGCAAATACCCAGCCCTGGGTGGGTCAGAAGGAGCTGGGCTCTGTAGTTGGGGTTGGCACTGTGATGTTCTTGTGGTGCATTTGTTGGGGAGAAAAAGAAGAGGAGGCTGAGCTGGAGAGTCACTTCAGGGCTTATTGAGGTGGGGAAGCTGCAGGCCTGTCCTGATCCCTGTATCCTAGGAGTTCCAGAGCAGCTCCATACAGGTCATTCTCCTGTCCTCTGTTCAACCCTAGACCAGCAGCTGCCCAAGGACCACCTTCTTGGAATAGTCCAGACTCAGAAGGGTGAAGAAGGGAGAGTTAAACTCCTGAGTTTTCCCCCAGGAAGCAGTTTGGGCTGACCCTACTTGGTTCTGGTATCACCCTCCTCCCAGGTTATTGCCAAGCGCCTCCCATCAGATCAGCTCATCAGCCTCTTGCTCACCATGTTTGAGAGCCTGGGAGACCCGGACAAGAACTGCTCCCGTGCATCCACAGTCATGATCAACTGCCTGTTGAAGGAACGAGGCAACGTGCTGCTGGAAAAGGTGGGTGTGGAGCATGTTTAGGGGACTAGGGTGAGGCTGAGGGCAAGGCTAGGGCTGGTTACCCTAGACTTGCCTGCCTAGATGCCCCAGTCCGACTCCTACATCTCTGACTGCGTCTATTCGGGGTCTGATTTGGACAAATCTTTTCTTCTCTGAAGACCACTTAGAACTTGATAAAAGCAACTCTATTAAGAAATTAAGCTGGGTGTGGTGCCAGAGGCCTTTAATCCCAGCACTCAGGAGGCAGAGGCAGGTGGATCTTTGAGTTCCAGGACAGCTACACAAAGAAACCCTTTGGGGGCTGGGGGAAGGGGATTTAAGAGGAAAAATGAAAGTCACAAGTCTGGCATGCTTGGACCCTCTCTGTCCTTGGAGTCCCAGCCATTTGGGAGGCTTAGCAGAGGGGAACACGTGTGCCTAGAGCTGAGGAGAGAGAGGCAGCCAAGCATAGTGGTACACACCTATAATCCCAGCACTTTGGAGGTGAGACAAGGAAGATCGGGGTCCAAGGATAGCCTCAGCTGTATAGGTAGTTTGAGACCTGCCTGAGCTACATGATGCTGTCTCACACCCCAAAACACACACAAAACCCACTAACATTGAGCTGATAGTTGCTAAGCTCCTGACCCTGTTACCAGGGAGGACATGGGTATATTGGGTTACCCAAGTCCCAGGGAGATTGCCAGGCATGGGACTTCAGGATCTCATACAGAAACTCCAAGTTCATGCACAGGACTGCTGCTCCGCTCCTGCTTGTACAGCCTGCTCGCCGTGCCCAGAGGGCTGCAGCCACACCTGTCTTCTCCTGGCAGTAGTTTCAAATGTATTGGGAGCATCTGTGACTGGACATTTGGCATACAGTGAGAGTGAAGTGTGTCTCTGCCCTCAGTCCCTCTGGGTCTGTTAGGCTCCAACAGGCTGGACAGCTGTGGAGTAGAAGATTTAGAGTCCCGGAAGGTATGGACTCAGCTCATTTGCTGGAGGGGATTTTGAGATTCTGCATCTAATTGAAGTATCCCAGAAAAGGAGCTGGAGAGTCAGTTCACACTCTCCCCAAGGAGAGTCACTTGCCAGCTTCTAAGTCTTCGTGGCCCCAGGTGACACCCCTGGCCACCTCCATCACCCTGCACAGGTGTCTTGTAAAGGGTGTGGAAATGAGATCACTCGTGCCCCTTGTGCCAGCTCGCTGCTTGCTCCTCATTATGGCTATCACATTGGTTCATCTTCCATCTCAGAGCACTTAGCCATAGTCCGGACTGTCTTTAGGAAGCTGTCTAAGGTCACATCCCTGATGAGACCTACCTGGAGAGTGGTGCTGGTGCTGGTGCTGGTGCTGGTGCTGGTGCTGGTGGTCCCAGGGCTCCTTTTTCTGTCTTTTTGTGATGGGCTTATGATATCCCATATTAGGATTTAATTTGCATTCTCTGTGACCGAGAGCGAATTTGATGACTTCTTTTGTGAGGACCCTGGTCCTTTGCCCATGTCCAGGTTGGGTTGTCTGTGCTTTTCTTACTGATCTGTAGGAATTCCCTGAGTATTCTGATCCTTCTGCTAGTGAGTATATCTGAGTCAGGAACTAACCAGTGAAAAAGAAGGGAGTGTCTAACAGAGGGCCCTCAGACCAGGGAGTTTCACGTGCTGTGCCCTCTAGACAGTATCCGTGTGCCCTTGAATCACTGATGGAAGAGGCTGATGTTGTGGAGATCCTGTCCGATGGGATCCTGGAGGGGAGCAGAGCAGGGGGGGAGGTATGGTGTACTGCTTGGGGCCACCTGGTGAGGCCACAAAGCTCCGAGTCAGACATCAAGGGGTCCCCTGGTAGTTGTACAGATGGAGGGAAGAATTGGGCTGGAGGTGGTCGTCACCAGGTATATGTGGCTAATCCACATTTTGCTTACCTGTCATCCAGTGGTAGACATCTGGGTTATTTCTACCTCTTGGCTAATGTGAATAAAAAGTCAGTGAGCACAGCTGTACAAATATCTTAAGTTCTTGTTTTTATCTCTTTGGGTGTATGACCAAACTGAAAAATATTTTAAGGATTTAAAAAATATATTTACTTAGGGCTGGAGAGACGGCTCAGCTGTTAAGAGCACTGGCTGTTCTTCCAGAGGACCTGAGTTCGGATTCCCAGGACCCACATGGTGGTCACAACCATCCGTAACTTCAGTTCCAGAGGATCCCGTGCACTCTTCCAATCTCCTCAGATGCCAGACATGCATGTGATGCAGACATGCATGTATACGAAGCACTCATATACATAAAATTTAAAAAATCCTGTTTTTTAAATTAAAATTTTAGTTTAGATTTATTTATGTGTATGAGTGTTTTGCCTGCATGTATGTATGTGTACCATGTGTGTGCAGTGCCTGCAGAAGCCAGAAGAGGGCGTCGGATCTGAAACTGGAGTGACAGTCACTAGTCATCACATGGTGCAGGCAACTGAACTCGGGTCCTCTACAAGAGCAAGTGCGCTCACCAGCTGGACTCTCTGGATGACCCTGATTCTTATCTGTTTATTTATTCTTTCCTATGGTTGTGTGTGTGTGTGTGTGTGTGTGTGTGTGTGTGTGTGTGTGTGTGTGTGCATGACATGTGTGTATGCCTGTGGAGGCCAGAAGAGAGGGTTGGATTCTCAGGAGCAATAGTTAACAGGTAATTGTGAGCTACCCAAAGTGGGTGCTAGGAACCAAACTCTGGGTCCTTTGGACGAGCAAGAAGCTCTGATGGTATGAGGTGCTTGTGTGTGTGTGTGTGTGTGTGTGTGTGTGTGTGTGTGTGTGTGTATCTGGGAGCAGGGGAACTTGTGAGTACCCATGCAGTAGCACACCCATAGAGTTCGGAAGACACCACAGGGACTTGTTCTCTCCTTGCACCATATGAAATTGGAAGCACCAATTCCAGTCCTGAGGCTGGACAGCAATCACCTTTACTTGTTGAGCTGCTTGGTGTGGGCATTGGGAACTAAACTCAGGACCTCTGAGAGCAGTACATACTCTCAACCACTGAACCATCTTTGCAGTCCCGTCACTGTGGCTTTGATTTGCGTCTCTGTGATGGTTGGTGAAGGTTGGCATCTTTGCATGTATCTCCTGGCCATTTGTGTGTCACCTCTGGAAAACGCTAATTCAAGCCGGTTGTCGTTGAGGCTTTATTAGTGTGTCAGCTTGAGTCAGTCCTCTACTTCTGTCTTTATGGGGGTTCTGGGGAATAAATTCGGGTCACCATGCCAGTGTCTGTGACTGCTGAGCCATCTGCTTCCCTGGGAGATGAGTAGGCCTGTCACCTTTTAGTTCTCTATGCATTTCGGATATCAACCCCTTATCAGGTATATGAGTTTCAGATATGAGCTTCATTCTGTAATAACTTCAAACTATATCAGTTTGTCCTTTCGTATGCGACAGTTTTGAGGTTGATCTAATCCTGCTTACCTCTTTCATTGCCTGTGCTTTTGGTGTGATGTCTAAGAAATCATTACCAGATCCATTGTATGTTTGTTGTTTTTGTTTGTTTGTTTGTTTCTTCCTCAAGACAGGGTTTCTCTGTGTAGCCCTGGCTGTCCTAGAACTCACTCTGTAGCCCAGGCTGGCCTCAAACTCACAGAGATCCACCTGCTTCTGCCTACTGAGTGCTGGGATTAAAGGTGAGCGCCACCACCGCCTGGCTTGCCAGATCCATTGTTAAGGAGGCTTTGTCCTGTTTTCTTCCCTGCGCTGTATGGTTTTGGATTCCCCTTTGCTTCATAGAGCCAGGTGTCCTTGCATGGTCTTGAATTACAGAGCCCAGCAGGAGTTTAGACTTTGGCCTGTGCCTGGCATCTCAGTCATCTGGTAGCTCAGCATTTCTTGCAGCATTGGTCCATCAGGGTCATGAGAATCCTCTCTACTCAGAGAGACTCAAACAGACAGGCTGGTGCTGTTGGACATCTGGTCCAACGCCGAGTCAATGTGGTTCTGGCATGTAGCTGACTGAGGTCCCACCGGATATACTGTGATTGTGAATGAAGCACTCTGTAAAGCTGCATGTGAGACAAGGTGGGAGGACTGTGTCATGCAGTGGGAGGAGGGTCTTCTGTGGGTCAAAGGGGAACACAGGAAAGAGGAGCTGCCATATAAAAACAGTCTGCTCAAAAAATCAGTGAGCTGGGCCGCGGTGGCACACACCTTTAATCCCAGCACTTGGGAGGCAGAGCCAGGCGGATCTCTGTGAATTCAAAGCCAGCCTGGTCTACAGAGCGAGTTCCAGGACAGGCTCCAAAGCTACACAGAGAAACCCTGTCTCGGAAAACAAAAACAAACAAACCAGAGTGAGGACTACACGTGACCCAGTCCTCCACCCCTAGGAACACGCCTGGACGCACACACAAATGTTCACTGCAGCATCATTCATGAAGATGCTACCAGTTTGTGAATGAGAAAGAAAATGTGGTCCATCTGTACGGTGGACTATTATTTTACCATTTGGAGGAATGAGGTCCTAACACATCTGCAGTGTAGATGAACCCTGAGAGACATTGTACCTAGTGAAAGCCAGAAAAGAAGCAATGTGCACTGTGTGATCCATTCATATGAAATGTCCAGAGCAAGGGGGTCCACGGAGAAGAACGTAGACTCGAGGTTTGAGGGGCTGGGAAACAGCTTGGCTCATGAGGACAGGATTTCTTTTGTGGTTATGGAGATTTCTGAAACTGGAAGTGTGATTGCTCACATAACCATAGTGTGCTACACTACTGCGGTGGGACCACACCTTCAAGAAGCTGTTGCAAACAGATGACTTAGACCAAGCCAATAGACAGGGCAGGACTGCTCCCAAGTGCTCAGAGCAGAGGGTGGGGCCACAGCCCAAAGGTAGACGAAGGTCCAGAGACCAGACAGAGCCTGCCTACTTGGCTAGGAAGTGGGGTTCTGTGCAGAACTTAGAAGTGAGGGTGGAAAAAAAAAAAAAAGGCCAGGTGGTGGTGGCGCACACCTTTAATCCCAGCACTCGGGAGGCAGAGGCAGGTGGATCTCTGAGTTCGAGGCCAGCCTGGTCTACCAAGTGAGTTCCAGGAAAGGCACAAAGCTACACAGAGAAACCCTGTCTCAAAAAACCAAAAAAAAAAAGAAGAAATGAGGGTGGATTTCTAAGTCAGAATAATGAGGAAACTGCCCCCACTGTAAGGCCACCACACCTAGTCCCTGCTGTCATAGTTGGTAGAAAAGTGCTTTGCAGAAACCACTACCCTGAGCAGTAGGCCAGGAACAAGGACCAATGCTTAAAGATCTAGAGGTGCAATACTTGTCACAATTTCAGAAAGGGGCTGGGAGTATGGCTCAGTCCTAACATGAGCCCGACAAACACAACTTCCCCCACACAGTAACAACCAACAGACTTCCCAGAAGCTGGAACAGGAAGCTTTCACTTGCCAGTGTCCAGAGGCCACTTGAGGCCACAGCTGAGTCAGGACACAGAGTCAGAAGATGAAGGTATAGATGAGCAGGTAGATAGAAGGAGGCGACCCAATGAGGGAACCATGGGGGATCTACTTCTTGTATCCAAGGTCATCCAGTGACTCCAATGTCATGCTCACACCTCTGAGCCCTGTAGTTCCCCAGGGGAACTAACTGCCCTGTGGGAGTCCATAATGATATTCAGCCTCCTGTGCCCTTCCTGGTTTCACCAAGGAGAAAGAGCCTGGCCTTGACAGTTCCCATTGGACCCAGAATCTTCCCAGTGTCTGTCGTTGCTTCCATCTGCTTCACTTCTATAACTTCCACATACGGCTTTGGCTTCATGTGTTGTGGGGCTGGGAGTTTTTCTACATCTAGAACCAGAGAGGAGGTTCATAAGCTGAGCCCTGCAAGACTCCCTAGGGGTAGGCCTCATTCTGGAGACTAACTGAGGCTGCAGCTCCGTCCACTCCGTGTAGGCAGTTCTAGAGGGAGCACCCGCTCATTTGTGTCCCAGTGTCTGTGGCACCTGCTTTGTACAGCAGCAAGACACCCAAAGCTCAGGCAGGTGTTGTCAGGTCCCGCCCTCCCTCTCCAAGTCTCCCTTTGTCTCACTCGGGTCCATGTTTCCTCCTCCCTCTCTGCCTCCTAGTGTGATTTGTCATTAGTCTTGCCTCTATCAGACAGCAGCTGAGTCAGGAACACTCTAGAGGCTCAAGGGCCCCCTTACCTCACACCCCTTAATCACCTGCTCTGGACACCCCCAAGTAGATGTACACCTGCCTCCCCCACTTCCCTCCTCCTCTGTAGCTCTGGGGCTCTAATTTGAGGTAGTCTCCTCCTATATATTGGTAAATGCTCTACCACTGGGCCATGGCCTACTTCTCTCTTCTCGTGTGGGATCTAGGTTCTTGTTCTCAGCCGCTCACACCCATGGGAACATTGCCTTGAACCTTTCCACCATAAGCCTGTGGCTTGCCATCAAGAGCTCTGGATTTCTAAGGACTTTCCTTCTCATAGTCTGGGCTAGTGGGGCCCTTCCCCACATGCCTGACATGTGCCCTGGGATGTTCACAGCTTCAGAGCCTGATTGCAGCATCCCACTTGAGCCTGTCCTGTCTGCAGGTACCCGAGATTGTGAGTGTGTTGCGAGCCAAGCTGCGGGATACCCAGGAGGAACATGTCCTACCAGCTGCCCAGCACAGCGTGTACCTCCTAGCATCTCAGCACCGTGAGGCAGTTGTGTCCAGTCTCCTGGGAAGCCCCCTGCCCTTTGACAGGTACTCAGCACCCTAAGCTTGTTTGGTCCAGTTCTGGGGGTTTTCCTGCATGGCATAGTGTGTGCTCCCTCAGCGCCCCTACCTCTCTTCTGCAACCTGAATTTTCTGCATGAGTCCCCACGGACCTGGGCTTGTGGAAAAGATGATCACATTGAAAAAGACTGCCTCTCAGGTATCCAAGGCATCTGTCCCTCTCCAGATATTTTAGGATTCCAGTTAAGATCCTTCTTGGGACCCAGGGAATGGTGGCACATGCCTTTAATCCCAGCACTTAGGAGGCAGGCAGATCTCTGAGCTCAAGGACAGCCTAGTCTACAGAGCAAGTTCCAGAACATCTAGAGCTATCACACAGAGAAACCCTGTCTCAAAAACAAAGACAACAAGAACAAACCCAGAACCTTCTTGGGCATACCTGCTAGAACAGGTTTCCCATAGGCTCCTCTCAGGCTCTAAGCCACCTGCTGTGATTCAGTAATATACTAGAGTACTCATCACCTGTGAGCAGAACCCCACTGTGACCACTATGGACCCTCTAGGAGCCTAGGAACCCTGTGTTCACCCTATATCCAGAGGTCTCCAACCTCACCAGTCTTGAAACCTTTTCTTCTTGCCTGCCTTTCTTTTCCCTTCCTGCCCCTTATCCTGAGGCTTGGTGGTCTCATCTTTCTTTGTAGTCTTGGTTGGGGGCAGAGGTTATCCTTGAGGCCACTACTAGACCAGAGGCCACTACTGGTATGGTGCCTACCTTTGCTGGTGCTGGTGCCGATGTTAGGGCACAGGATGTGTGCCTGTATCATTATCAGCTCTTGTTCTTATCAAGCTTGGAGGCTGTGCATTGAGAGTGTGTGGGTGGTGGTGGTGGTGGTGGTGTGTGTTCTTGGAGGCCAGAATAATAGGGTGTAGTATCCTTTGGAGTTGTAGGTGGTTGTGAGCCATCCAAAATGGGTGTTGGTCTCTGAACTCAGGAAGAGCACCAAGCATTCTTAACTACTTCTGTGTGGAGTCCTCATTTAGGTGATCTTCCTGTGGTCATTTCATTCCCATTGAGACAGGAATGTGCACAGGAGGACCTGCCAATCCTGCTGCCCCTGCAGGGTTCTCTGTGCTTGCAAACCTCAGACACTGCTTGGAGGCAGAAGAGGTATCCAGTCTCCAGGTCTCATCTGTTCTTCAGCTGAGCCCCCAACCTGCTACCAGTGTGCTGCTGCTGTTCTTAGGGGGGCTTTGCCTATCCTGAGCTTTGTGAGCAGACTGAAAAGCTCCCTTCTGCCTTACTTGCTTACTATACTGCTCTTGAGATACAGTGAGGTGGCTTGTTCTTACCGCTGTGTAGTATGGATGGTTTTTTCTTTTGTTTCTGTTGTTTTGTTTTTTTCTAGACAGGGTTACTCTCTGTAGCTCTGGCTGTCCTAGAACTCTCTCTGTAGACTCAGAGGATCTGCCCGCCTCTGCCTCCCCAGTGCTGGGATTAAAGGCATGCGCCACCACTTGGTTGGCTGTGTTTTATCTACACTGCTGTCCATTCCCAGGGATGTTCATAAATATTTCTACCTGGGCTGTTAAGAAATAATATTTTAGCCATTTTTTTTAAGGTTTATTTATTATGTATACAGCGTTCTGTCTGCATGTGACCGTGCAGTCCAGAAGAGGGCACCAGATCTCATTATAGATGGGTTGTAAGTCACCATGTGGTTGCTGGGAATTGAACTCAGGACCTCTGGAAAAACAGCCAGTGCTCTTAACCTCTGAGCCACCTCTCCAGCCTCTGACATCTTTTGTAGAGTAGAACATAAAGAGCCTGTCACATGCATGCAGTAGAATGACTGGGCAAGTCAGTGAGTTGTGCCAAGTCTGTATGCCAAGACAGGGTTTCATGTTTATAAATGGTGAGGGAAAGATCAAAAGACTACTTCCTGACATGTAAAAGTGATAGAATACAGATTTATGGCCCACCACCATGCTTATCCACAACATTTGTGATGTGCTGCTAAATGTAAAGCATTGCAAAAGTTGTGAGGGCCACAGAATCTGAACTGTTTGTGTGCTGGCCCTGCCTTGGGTACGGGTGGGCTTGGCTCTGGTGTGCATCCAGCCATCAGGGAAACGAGCCTGGCTTCAAGGCACTTGGGTTCTGGTATGCATCCTTCCCAGCACCGGACATGACTCTGCCATGTAGGGGGTGTTCTGCCTTTCTCACAGACTTATTGGTCTTTGGTCTTACAACTTGGAGGTGTTTCCAGTGGTATCTGTGAAATGATGTCACATTTCTGGCTTCTATTGGTTGCTGTGGAGGGACCTGCTTGTGCCTTCTCACTGTCTCTGTAAGATGGAGCTTTTCCCTTGGTGTGCATGCTCTGGTGTCTTAGCCTGCTGGGTCTCTGAATCTGTACAATGCTGTTGTGTAGTATGGTTTTGTTTTTACACAGGCTGACCTCAAATTTGCTACATCGCTGAGGCTGCCTTGAACCCCTGACCCTCTTGCCTCCACTTCTCAGGTGCTGGGATGGCAAGCATTACCCTCACACCTAGCCTCATCAGTTATGGAAGGCGAGAAGCATCACCATTTTCCTCTGTTCTCTATTTCTGAACTGATAACTTTACCATCTACCTCTCTCATTCTGTCTTCTGAATTCTTCTTTGCTCTTTCTTTCTGGCCTCAAAGAGATCTGCCTCCTGGGTACTGGGATTAAAGGCACACACCAACATTCCTAGCTTTTTTTTTTTCCCCTTCCAACTCAGTTTCTCTCATTTGTTGTATCTGGGCTGGCCCCAATATGTCCACCAAGTGTGATGATGTGCCTTATTTCTTTGGTTCTCTTAATTTGGTCTCTTTGGTTCTCTTAATTTCATTTCTTACATTTCTTTTTGTGTGTATGTGCATGCCCATTGAAAGGACACAGAACTGGTTCTGGAAGCTGTATTTCACTGTATGAGTCCCAGGGATTGAACTCAGATCATGGGGCTTGGTGACAAGTTCCCTTACTCACTAAGCCATTGTGAAGGCTTCATATCTCTTAGAGTTGCTACTTGTGGTGTTCCTAATTTCCAACAGACAATTTGAAGTTTGCCCTTCATCTCTGCAGATACATGGGCATAGCCATTTCCAGTGTTCTGGGCACTGCCATTAGATAGACGGGCTATCTTGTAATGCCTGAGTAGTCTCCTGATGCCTCTTCCTTGGTCCTTCGACCATGTGCTGTCTCTGGGGCCTGGGATGGATGCTTACTCTGGAGAAGCCCAACTTTTGCTTCTGGCAGTTCCTTAGAGACCCTCTGCTTCCTGCCTCATGTCCTCTATGTACAGGCCAGCAGTCTTCTCTCTGCCCTGAGGTCAGAGGAAGGGGCAAGTTCAGATCTGACATCAAGACATCATTTCTCTCCCAGCAAGACCTGATTCTGGCATGTCTGAGCCTTGTGAAATTGGGGAGACTGAGGCATAAGGCAATGGTGGGCAGGGTGCTACAGCCAGCAATCACTCAAGATGCTTCTCCTTTCTGTTCCAGTCACACCTGTGCCCTGTGGCGGGCACTGGCTGTGGAGCCCAGCCTCACCACTCAGGTCTTAGGGCTGCTTCTGGAGAAGATGAGCAGAGATGTCCCATTCAAGGAGAGCCGGGCCTTCCTTCTGGGCAGCACCGCTGACAGGGTAGCTACACTGCTTCCCCTGGCGGTGAGTAGGGGCTTCAGGGCTACCTTACATGCTACCCCTGCCCCCACATGAGGCTTGGGCACCCCAAAGGCACCTGGCAGCTGTGCTGTGGCTCATAAAGACCAGCAGGTGTTAGCTCCCAAGGGAGTCCACTTCACATTTTATCCTTCGGAAAAAAAATAAACCCAGCCCAGCCACACTTTAAGCAATAAAGCAGCTGTGAGAATTTCCTCTCCCTTCTAAGGAACCAAGAACAGATGGTCTGGTTTGTCCCCATGAAGGCCACACTGTTCCCCTGTCCTGCCTCATGCCCAGAGGACTGAGCTACACAGGTCCTATTTACTCCATGGCTTCTTGGTTCCCTCCTGCCTCTCTCTAGGGACCTAAAACTTCAAGTGTACATGGGATTCATGCTAAAGCCCTTTGAATCCTGGAGTTAGGCATACAAATACTGTGTAGAGGGAGATGTGACCCTCTAGTGGCTCTGCCCTAGGCCACCTGTGCACTGTATGAGGTCCTGTCTGCCCCATCGTCTGGAGCCGTGGTACTGGAGCTCTACCCTCAGCTGTTTGTAGCACTTCTCCTGCGAGTCAGCTGTACCGTGGGTGTCCAGCTGCCCAGGAACCTGCAGGGCAAGGAGCGGAGGAGCACCAGCCCAGCCAAGCCAGCCAGGAACCTCGATCCCTGCAGGTAATGGGGTCCTCGCCTGCCATCCCATGCTCATTTGTAAACCCAGGTCGTGTGTGCATGTGTGGCGTGGTGTGCACAGTACTGGAAGCAGTAAAGGCAGGATGGCAGCTCCCCCCCCCCACTCCCCCACCCCAGCCCTGAAGAAGACAGAAGACTTGTCTGAGCGCTTGGAGGGGATGGCTGGGCCTGTATAAGTTAGGGTGGTCATTTGTGACACTTATGTTTGAATAAGTTTCCAGGTCTGTACACTTCTGGGTTTCTTCTCACCTATGCAGGTAGCTCCAGGCTGGGTTTGTAAGGTACCGTGTGGCTATGCTGGCTGGGCTGTGGAGCACTCGAGTGAAGTCAGACTGGTGCCCTTGGATCTTTGGTTGGGCTAAGCCTCTCTATCTTCCCAGCAATAGTAACCTCAACAGGTGTTCACAACCCCAGGCAGGAGTTGCTAACACGCCCTGGGCTTCTTGCTGTCCAGGGCTAAGTTCTTAACTCTTTGCTGAGTCCTAGCTGGTTAGCACAATTGAGGCAGGGGACTTGCTTATATTGTCGAGCCCAGGTAGGCCATGGTGTCTGACTCCTGCATGCTAGTGCTGGTTTTGCTTCATGTGGCACCCCCCTCACCCCCCGTCCCCGGTTTGAGAAGTTGAGACCTCCAAGGGAGGCACAGCAGTGCCACCTGAACCCCAGGTTGAGGCCGCTGTTTCTCCATTCCCCGCCTGCCCTAGCCCTTCCTACCCACATTATCTGGCTTTGGGTATGTACCTTTGCCAGGACACTCAGGACTGCACAGCCTGCTTGCCTCACTACTGCCGTCACTTGGGCACAACTGCTCAGCCATAGAGCCTGTAAACTCCAGTAGAAGCTGGTGTGTGAACAAGAACCTGGGCCTGGCATGCTAGGAGCCAGCCTGTCTGCCTGTTAAGACCCCTGGTCTGAGCTCTTTGCAGAGGATAGCTGACAGGGGTCACCAACCATGACCCAGTGCTTTGTAAACACCGCCCTTCAGTGTTCTGTGCAGATAGGTACCAGAGGTATCTCGATTGCTCATAGATCCCTAAGCTAAGCATATACTTCCCTTCAGAGGTATTGCAGTGGCCTGAGAATAACTGAGCTGTTCTCTACTTGGGCTGCAGGCCATGGTCCACTCAGACTGTGACCAGCTATGGCTTGAGGTTCTAGGGTAGGACCATGCTCAGTCCTCATCTGGCCAGTGGTTGGCCCTGCCCACACTGAGGATGGTTCTCACAGATATACTGTGAGCATTTGCCAAGTTACCACAGTAGCCATTGTGCCATTTTCTCAGTCTGTAGTCAATGCAGACTGCCTTGAAGCAACTAGACCTTTTTCTGGAGCACAGGACCGGAGAGCAGCCTTTGGGCTGTCTCCTTGGGGAGTTAGCCCAGCCAGGATGGGAGGGACCTGTAGGTGTTTATCAGGAGTTGTTGGCTAATGGCACATCACCTAAAGATGCTTATGGGGAGATGAAGCCACTCCTGCCTACCACCTCAAGCTGCAGCTCTCTAGCCCTGTGCAGGGTCCTTTGTTACTAAGACTACACTTGGTTGCTGCCCTGTGTGAGTACCCGATGTCCCATGTCACTAGACTCTAAGCAGTGCCCTATAGTCACATCTCCATCTTCCCTCTCCTACTGTAGTACCACTTGTCCATCACGGCCATTCTTCCCCAACCCGTGTAGGAAGTGACCACCGCGGTTAAAAGTTCTCACTGCAGCCGCAGCCATCCCCGTTCAGTGGATGAAGCATCACTCTGAGTGGGTCTTGTGTTATCCCTACCTCCCCAGACTAAGGTGATGCCTCAGAGAGTCAGGGACACATAGGACATTATGGGACCTGATGTGAAAGCAAGTGTGCAGGGGAAGGCAGGGCTATGGTACTAGAGAGCTGTACATTTGGTGAGTCACACTGGTACAGAAATCTCTTCAACTTCTTCTCCATGATATAAGGGCATATCTTAGCAGGGACCAAATTCTAATTCTAGCTGAGCTAGGAAACAGCAGCATTAGTCCTCCTGCAAGAGACTGGAGTAGGTGTTCCAGTGCTTCAGGAACTTGGGGAGCCAGTGAGATGAATCAGTAGGGAACAGCCCTGTCTCACACTGCTCCCCCACCCCCGCCAGCTGTTTGCTCTCCAGTACTAGCTGAGCTGATGTTTCATTGTGGCCTCACCTTACAGATCTATTTAGTCTCAGTGAATTGAGCACAGTCCTGTATGCCACCCCTTCAAGAGGCCTCTGGGTCATCAAGGTAGACACAGGCTTTATCCAGGTCCAGGTTCAGGGGATGGACAGGTACCTGAGAGCTTATAGAGTCTAAATCTGGCCTTTCTGTGCATTACCCTAGAGACTGGTAAAGGCCGATCTGGCTAGCTCACCTCCAGGCCAACAGATTAGTCTTTCCCTTGAGTCCATTACCAATCCTGATAAGCACCCAATGGCCTCCAAGCCTGCTCCTTGAAGGACACTGGCAAGACAGGCCTGGACAGCTACGGGAGGCTTTTCTTGAATGTGCATGCAAGTGAGCTACACACCCAAGTGACTTGCCAGCATTTGCTGGTCCTTATAGAAAGGAACACAGCAGATGGGCCATCAAATACCATCCATTCTACACATCAACAGCTCTGCAGTGGATGCCCTTCAGGCCTTGCTGCTCCGAGGTGGCAGTCAAGATGTGTTGCGGTGTGTGGAGCTCAAGGGAGGCTGGGAGTTGCTTAGGACCTCAGCAGGGCATGAGGATGGAGTTGCTCAGCTGGCCAGGTAAGCAAGCCACATCCTATCCATGGGACATGAGGGTGTGGGGCACACACACCTGTCAGGAGGCAGAGAGAAGGGGTATTGTGGGCTGGACAAGGGTAGAAAGGTGGGAGAGTACCTGGTAAGTACTCATAGGGCCTGGGGTAGAATGCCCAGGGTTCTAGCCATATGAAACGGGAGGTAAAGTACCCCTTGGGTTAACACAGAAGCTAGTCTTGGCAAGTAGTTTGCCAACATCCAGGTTGGCCAGCTCCTGCCTTTTGGAACCTCCTTCCCTAGTTCCATGGCGAAGTATGCAGGCCCCCGACTTCCTCTGGTGATGAAGGCACTGGCGGGCACGCAGAGCAGTGTGTATGAGATCCAGAGGGTTACTGCCACTGCTTTCCTGGCTGAGGTAGGACCTTGCAGAGGGGCAATGTTCATAAGCCCTGGTTTGGAAGAAGATGCTTTCTTCTCAGGATCAGTGGGATGGAAGATGAACAGCCATACTCTACAGACAAGCTTGGCCTCCCTAGTCCTTGTCAGAGCTTGGTTAGCCCCACCTAGTAAAACCCTGCCTGGAGCCAGCCAGAGCTAGGCCTTAGGACAGGTCAGAGGTTGCCAGAAGCTGATAGCCTCTTAAGAATGGGAGGCTAGGGTAGCAGGCCTCAGCTTCCCCTCTTCAGAAAACCTGTGGGCTACAGTGTCTGGGCCTAGGTTGGTGGGGGTCATTTGGCACAAATGGTCAGAGTGGCTTTGCCTCCAGCTACTCAGCAGTAACGTGGTCAATGACCTGATGCTCCTGGAACCATTGCTGGACAATCTGACAACCCGGCTGAAGGATTCAAGTGCCAGTGTACGGCGTCTGGTGCTTCGAGGTCTGGCCAACATCGCCTCTGGTTCACCTGACAAGGTGGGCCAGCCCCCATGGAGGCCAGGACACAATGGCTGAGTATCAGGGGCAGCATGGGGAAGCTTATTCGGCTTACAGCTGCTCAGGGGAGAGGTCTGCCTGTAGGGTGGGACAGGCTGAATACAGTGGTCTTCTAGGTGCGAGCTCATGGCCCCCAGCTCATGACAGCTATGGTCAGTGGGCTGGATGATGGTGACGAACCGCACAGTCTGGTGGCCTTGGAAGCTATGGTGGGCCTTGCACGGCTACTAGATCTGGTGGAGCCATGGGACCTACGCCTGGTGCTACTGCATACAGCCATCCGCATCCGGCCCTTCTTTGACAGTGTAAGCTGCAGGACACCTGAAGATCTATCTATCTTTACCCTCTGCCAGGTCCTAGAGCAGATGCCAGATATACCCCTGTGAGAGTGCTGAGTTCTAAGATGTATGCTTACTTCAGGTACTGCTTTGCTGGGCCTGGCTCCCCAGCCCCAAATATCAACCTCAATGATCTTCCGCGTTAGCTCCAACCTCCTGTACTCACTATTGCATACCCACCCCAAGGCACTTTCAAATCCATAGTAAAAGTAGGGCTCAGAATGTATACAGGTCTGCCTAGAAAAGGCCTTGTGACATGGCTGCACCCCTGCTAGGAAAAAGTGGAGTTCAGGACTGCATCCATCCGCCTTTTTGGGCACCTCAACAAGGCTTGCCATGGGGACTGTGAGGATGTCTTCCTGGAGCAGGTCGTGGGTGGGCTGGTGCCACTCCTGCTGCATCTGCGGGACCCTCAGGCGTCGGTGGCCAGTGTGAGTGACCATTGGGTCCGGGGAAAGGGTGCTGGGCTCAGCATGATCTCCCTCAGGCCTGGGAGGAACTTGGGTATAGTACTCCATTAAACCACAGGCCTGCAAGTTTGCCCTGTGCATGTGTGTCCCTCACCTGGAGTGTGCTGAGCTGGCAGCTGCCTTTCACAAGTACCTGCAGGAGGGCCGCAGTGTGCACTTTGGGGAATTCCTCAACTCCACGTGCAAGCACCTGGTGAGAAGAGTACTGTGGGGACCCTGCCTGGGGTGGGCTGAGGACCTGACCCCTGACCCTAGTGCCATTCTACAGATGCATCACTTCCCCGACTTGCTGGGCCGCCTAGTGAGCACCAACCTGTTCTACTTCAAGAGCAGCTGGGATGATGTCAGAGCTGCTGCCCCCATGTTCACAGGTAAGCAGGCCCTTCTCTTATCCCTTCACACCTCAAGTCTGTACACCACACACAGCTTATCCCACCCGCTTCAGGGTTCCTGGTGTTGCATGCAGAGCCTGAACAAAAGCCACAGGTAGACCTGGAACAGCTTATTGCAGGTGAGCACACCCCCAAATCCAGGACACATGCCCCTCTGCCCCACCCCAACCTTCCCATCTCTGTTGGGGCTTTGCTGACCCTGTAGGCACCCGCAGGGACTAAGTGATTTTCCTGGATTTCAGGATTTTTTTTTTTTCCCCTGTCACTGGTGACCTCATCGTCTCTAGTAATTCACGGAAACTTCTTAACTGTTCCAAAAGAGCTTAAAAAACACTAAAAAAGGAAAAACTATCTTTCCGTTGGCTCCCGAGCCCTCCCAGCAGAGGCCCGTCTGTTAGGAAGGCAGTGGGCGGCCCCACGCACAGGCCCAGGCATGTGCGCAACTGGCCTGTTCCTCTGCCCACAGCCCTGCAGCTCCTCCTGAAGGACCCAGTGCCTGGGGTGCGGGAGAAAGCTGCTGAGACACTGGGCCGCCTGGTGAAGTTTGCCTGAGGCAGACTGCACTCCTGCAAGCAATACCCCAGCCTGTCTTGCCTAGAGGACTCTGCTGCCATCACATACAGGGCTAAGACTGGTGCCCCAATTTACTGCCCAATAAAGTCACTTACACCTCCGTAGGTGACAGGAGCATTAATACCACCTTTCCTTCTGGCTTAAGCTAAAAGGGAATCCTGAGGTCCCCTGGTCTGGGGTGTTGTGTAAGGTCAAGGCTGAGCAGCTCTTGGGCTGGGGGTGGGGGTCCCAATCAAGAAGGCAAGAGCAATGGGGATCAAGGATTCTATTGGTTCTGTGTGAAGGCACATCCACCCTGTTCCAGACCACCCATAGTAGTGCATCAGCCTAGCTGAAGAGTCGGATGGTGCCATCTGCCCCAGAGGAGAAGATCCATGGCTGTGTGGGGTGGAAGGCCACATCCAGAACACCCAGATCTCGGGTCAGTGTGTGCCCCTTAAGCACCTTGACGGGTACCAGCAGTGGGTTCTGCAGCAGGTCACTGTGGAAGAGAGGGATTCAGGACCCAGTGGAATGGTCCCATGGGGAAGACTGGGCAAGGGTTAGCACTCACTTGTACACCATGCCATGGCAGACAATAACACTGCCGTCATCTGAGCCAGATGCAAAGAGTGGGTATCGGGGGTGGAAGGCCACAGCCCGCAAGGCCTTCTTGTGATGCCTGTGGAAGAACACATTAACAGTGGGCTCCAGCTGAAGGGGCCCCGCTACCTACCTCACCCTAACCCACCTTACCTCAGCACTTTGTATGGCTTGGTGGAAAGATCCAGGTCGAACCACACCAGTTTGCTGTCATAGCTACCACAGATGATGTTGTCACCTAGGGCCAGAGGCAGTGGCAGTCTTTCTCAAGACTCGGTGTTTGTTCCCCAACCCTGACTTGAAAACTACACGCCCCTCACCTGCTGGGTGCACAGCCAGGCTGGACACCCACTTGCAGTTGGGCATCAGCTTCTTGGTAAGCTCCTGGCGCAGCAGGTGGTAAATGCGGACACTGCGCTGAGAGGCCACGAGCAGGAAGGGCCGGGTGGGGTGGAAGGCCACACACTGCACCTGTCCATGGCTGCGGCGGAATGGGCTCTGGCTGCGTCTCCTGCTCAGCTGGTGGATCAGCACCTGTGTGTGTCCTGGGCTAGACAGCACCACAGCCAGGTAGTCCCCTCGCCCATGCCAGGCCACCTGTGTCACTGGCTGGAGAAGAGCAATACCGGCTGATTGTCGGGCCAGGTCTGCAGGTTCCCGTCCCCTTCCCAGCACATACACACCTTGCTGTGGCAGATGCGTAGTCGCAGGCCTCCCTGGCGCTCTTCCTCTGAGGCCTCCAGCCAGCGGGCTGGCTGCAACGTTGGCTCTTCAGGTGGAGAGAAGGCATCCAGCAGCTGGTCCGTGCTGCTCACCACCAGCCGGTCTCCCAGGGCTGGGTTCAGAAGCAGCACTGCATCATCCCTACAAACCAGGGCCAGATACAGCCCTCCTCAGCACAGTCCCCACTTTTCTGTGCCCCATCTCAGCCCTACCCCCAGCGTCCTAAACTCACGTGGCTGCAGCTACTAGGCATATGGCGGGATTGGGGTTCCAGGCAATGCTCCGTACCACACCCCCAACAGGCACAGTCTTCATACAGCGGGCAGTGGCCACCTCCCACAGCTTCAAGGAGCCATCATCAGAACCTGGGTGTGGCAGTGAAGGCTCTTAGCACCTGAGTCTCTCACCCAGATCCCTGCCTCCCAGCTCAGGACAGCCCCCACCTCAGACCCACCTGAAGCTAGCCACTGGCCCCCTGGGGAGACACTGAGGCAGCGGACAAGGTCACTGTGGCCCCTGTAGACCTACAGAGAAGGAAGAGTGAGAAAGACAGACAGACACATACCCCGAGGACACCTGCCCACCTCTGATTCCCCACTTACAAGAGCCTGGCACACAGGGAAAGGCTGAAGGTCTCTTGGCCGAGGGAGCTTGGGGATGAGGTCTTCAGGATCCACATTCACCTGGGGCAAGGCAGCACATGGTTACTACCTCCATCCTACCCTTCCCTAGGACCTATGTGGGCTACCTCACATACCCTCATCTTTCGTTGCCGTGGGCACAGATATAAGTCAAGGCAGCGCTCAAAACGCTCCTGGATAAAGCGGCCATAAGCAGGCACAGTCCTCAGGCTGGGAAACTTCTGTGGCAGGAAGTTAAGCTTCCTCTCACAAGGCTCCTGCTGCATCCATGCCAAGCGCTGGGGAGACAGGAGATAGGTGAGAAAGGATCAGGGAACATGGCTGGGTACCACACCCACTTCCATGCAGGCCCACCTCCTCCTCAGTGGGCAGGTACTCGGGAGGTGGGTTGTAAGACTCAGCATGGCCAGGCAAGGCCAGCTTTGGTGCAGGCACATGCATCTTGTGGCGCCCCAACACAGCATTCGGATCCTCCTGGGCCCACAGGTCATAGAAGCTAGGGGTGGAGTCTTGGGGCTTTCGAGGCTTGATCCAACCCATCTTGATGGCATGCACCATTCGAGACACCTGCACACAAAGCTAAGGTCAGGTGGCAGTACAGGAACCTTACAAGGTGGGGTAGAGGAAGATGACAGGGTCCCCACCTTCTCCTTCTCAATTAGGGATGGAATGAAACTACGCTTGTCAGCTGGGCGGTTGGTCACAGGGTGGATCATGACGTCACCACTGAAGAAATCCACAGCTGGCTAGGGAAACAAGCGTAGATGTTAGGCTGGGGAGCTCCATGTACTTGGGACCCTGGGGCCAGTTGTTACCTACCTCATGGGGGTTGAAGCCCAAATCTCCAAACTGGCCTCTCTGAAGCCGCTGTACCAGGGCCACCTGCTCATCAGTCAGCCGCAGGTCACGCCCTGTCATCTTGTCCTGCACAGTGCGCCTGAAGGGAAGCCAGTCAGAGCCATACTCCAGGCCTGAGGAACCACACAGGTTCTGACCCAAGGCCCAACTCACCAGAAATCTGGGTCATCCATTTTGTCCAGAAACTGGTCCAGTTCGTCTTGTGTCCGCAGGGGCTTGTAGATACGTTTGCCATCCAGGTCATAACCCACATGTGGGAAGTCGTCGTACCATGCCAGGGGCACATTGCCCACAGTGTTCCGAATGTCCTGTAGCACAGGCACCACATCAGCACCTGTCCCTACCATACCTGATCCTCTTCAAGCCACCAAGGGCAGAAGAGACACCCTAGATCAGCCTCAAGTGCCCAGAGACCAGGTAACCCGACGTCTGCCCTAGCCCTGGCCCCAAGGTCTGACGTGGCATGGCAGGGGTGCTGTGCCCCCTTCCCCCAAGCTCTCTGAGGCGCCAGAGCTTTACCTTCACATTTTCCACTGAAGTGATGCCAACCCTAGCCTCCCCCCTTATTGGATTCCTTGGCCAGGGCTCTGGGCAGCCACAGACAGGGATGACCTCATCGCCTATGGGCTCCCTCCCCTGGCAGAGGCCTTAGGCAGAAGTGGGTAGTTACAAGGCAGGAACCATGGGAAGACCTCACCCCACAAACCTCCATTTTGCTCGGCAGGTGACCAGGGACCCCCCTTCGAGCACTACTGGTCTTCCCCCTCCCATTTCAGTAGGCAGAGCAGCCACATTCCTGGACACACATTCCTGGTTTCAGCCCCTGCCAGCCACCACCCTCACTCCTCCCAGGCTGGGGACTGCTGCCCAGGCGGCCACTTCCTGCAACAGTAGCCACAGGGAGGGGAGCCCAGACATTACTAGCACAGCTGAGCGCCAGCAGCCCCCCAGCAAGACCCCTTGGGTCCTGTCCCACTGCACCTGTCCCTATCAGCCCTTTCCAACAAGTTCATCCCCCAAATACCCTGTACCCTTGCTGAGTGCTCTCCACCTAGGGGGCCACTTCCAAATTGGAGGGATGGGGAAGTGCCGATCTTATTATCCACGTGTGCACTGGCATTGAGGAGCCCTGTAGAGCTCAAAGCAGGGATGGGGGTGGAGTCCCTCAGTCAGGATGGGTCAAGGGGGAAGTTTGTGGCACAAGGCAGGCACTGGTCATACAGCCAGGTCATTCCAACCCCACACACCCATCTCTAAACTGCCACTGCTGGATTCGTCCCCCCCACAATGTGTGTGCGCGCGCGCGCATGTGTGTGTGTGTGTGTGTGTGTGTGTGTGTGTACACACACACACAAGGCCTGGCACAACAAAAGACTCAAATGCACATGGAAGGAGAGTCAGACAGGGTGTGGCCAAGCACTCAGGGCCAGGGCAGCTGGGTGAACTTAGGCATGCCAGGGGAGAAAGCCTGATTCCTAATTTATCCTCTTCCTCCCTGCAGAATGAGTAGTATGGGCACCATGGTCTTGGGGCATCAGTAGCACCCCAGAAACTCCCCAGCCAGAAAGATGCTCGGGACCCCCTAGACACAGCTATTAAAAGGGAAAAGGTGCACAGGCTCCGCATAAACTCCTCCAGGCCTGGGAGGGAGGCGGAGGCCAGGCGCGGGGGAGGAGCCGACTGCTATAAAGGCACTGCTCTGCTGGCGGCCCCACTCCAGTCCGAACACATGTGCCCGCCTCGCCCGGCAGCCGCCACCGCGGGGCGCAGCGGAGACCCCTGGCCCGGCGGCCTGTGGGGGCCTAAAGAGGCGGCATGAGCAGCGCACCGTGGAGCTGACGCCGCGCCCCCTGCCCCTGCCCGGCTCATGTCCTTCGCCATGCTGCGCTCAGCGCCGCCGGGCCGCTACCTGTACCCTGAGGTGAGCCCGCTGTCGGAGGATGAGGACCACGGAAGTGAGAGCTCAGGCTCCGATGAGAAACCCTGCCGTGTGCATGCAGCACGCTGCGGCCTCCAGGGCGCCCGGCGGCGGGCGGGCGGACGGAGGGCCGCGGGTAGCGGGCCGGGACCCGGGGGGCGGCCAGGCCGCGAGCCCCGGCAGCGGCACACAGCGAATGCGCGCGAGCGGGACCGCACCAACAGCGTGAACACGGCCTTCACCGCGCTGCGCACACTCATCCCCACCGAGCCAGCAGATCGCAAGCTCTCCAAGATCGAGACGCTGCGCCTGGCTTCCAGCTACATTTCTCACCTGGGCAACGTGTTGCTGGTGGGTGAGGCCTGCGGCGACGGGCAACCATGCCACTCGGGACCCGCTTTCTTCCACAGCGGTCGTGCGGGCAGTCCCCTGCCACCGCCACCACAACCACCACCTCTGGCCCGAGACGGAGGCGAGAACACCCAGCCCAAACAGATCTGCACCTTCTGCCTCAGCAACCAGAGAAAGTTGGTGAGCAGGGCCGGGAGCGTGGAGGGGCCCCAATTTACTCATCAGCCCACACCTGCCAGGCAGAGAGGTGCCAGGCAAGGGCAGCATTCCCTGGCACCTACACCTGCCACTGAAGCTGGGTCCAAAGGCGGGAAGGGCACATAGGAGTCACACCTTGGGACACTGACTGCCATTGGTAGTGGTCTTAGGGACCTGCAAATAGAGGGTCAAAAAGTAGCGCAGAGAAGGGCCACCCAAGAGAAGGTCTGGAGGAAGGGAGAGCAGCGGCAACCTGGCAGGGCTGAGGGGCTGTCCCAGGCTTTACTTCCCAGCAAGTTGAGAACTAAAAGGAGCTGAATTTGGGAAGTAAGAAGCATATCCTTAAGCCCCCATCCAAAGGGGAATGCTGTGCGTGCAGTGAGGCAGTCAAAGAGGACCCCCCTCCCCCGGGAGGGGGTCCATGTGCCACTACCCCTCTCCACCCCAAAGCATGGGGCACCTGCTGCCCCTGCCCTGGGCTGTTGAGACCTGCAGTTGGATGGGCTAGGGGAGAAGGCTGAGCTGAGAGATGCTGGCCGGCCATGATTTACTGCTCTGGCCGCACTTGGTGGCACCGGAAAAGCAGGGTGAGCAGGGAAAAAATACAACGGCTTTCCCCAATCCCCATTTCCTCTCCAGACAGCACGCGTGAGCTCCTGGGGCCTGAACATCTGGGAAATTTAATTTTACAGTTTCGGCTTGCAGCAGTGTGCTCCCCGCCCCAAAATGCACTGGGGGGGGGGGCAGGAGCTGGGGACTGGGGTGCCTTAGCGCTGGCCACCCTAGACAGTGCCCCAACAGGAAGCCAGGAAGGTCCGTCCAGGCAGTGACACTAGGTCTCCACCCAGACCTGACACACCCCCATCCCCTCTGCAGAGCAAAGACCGGGACAGAAAGACGGCGATTCGAAGTTAGAAGTTGGAGGGTCCACAGCAACCAAGAGGTGATACCACTAGTGAAGGTGGATGCCACTGAAGAGCCACGGAGAGCCCCACCTTGGACCTGAGCTGAGCACAGGTCCCCAAGAGCACGCTCACCAGGCCAGACCCGCCCCAGCTATGAGCAGGGCCTATGAACAGACAGATGGACAGGCGGGCTATGGCTTGACTCTAAGTAGCCCAACACTTACCCAGGCCCACTGGAACTTTCCATGCTGACTCCCTACCTGGGCCAAGTGTTGGCACCTTGTGTCTTTAATATGATAATATAAAGTCTGAAAATTTTGTATAATTAAAAATGAAACAGTATCTTCCAACTTGAGGCAGACTTTCTACCTCTCGAAAGGATCTGAATTCACTATGACCCTGAGCTTTCTCACTCTATCTTCCCAGAGTGAGGCAGAGGTTTACATCACCCATCAAGAGCCTTGTACCAGGGACCTGTGATGGGGTGGGGGACAGAGGAGAGAGAGGGTGGAGAGGTAAAGAGAAGGAAAGAGGAGAGGGCAAGCCCACCTCCCATGATAAGAGGCAGCGAACAACACTGCAGCCTTGCCTCCTCCCAAGGAGCATGGTGAGGGGATGAGATGGGGGTCTCGGGCTCATGGACGTTTGGTTTCCCAGCAGTGATCTAGTAAAAGTGAGTACAGGGAGTGAGTAAGCAGTGCTGTCCAGTCAAGCCAACTACCAGGCCTAGACGAGCCTGAGGACAGCTACCCAAATGTCCCCACGGATACCCACCTAGGCCCACAGACTGCCACTGACTGCCAGGACTTGTGCTCTGCCTCCAGCTGCACACTGGAAAGATTCCTAGCCGTCCGACACTCTGTACTACCCAACTCTCCCAAGGATCCCTCTGGCCCCTGAGGTTGATTTAGACCCTCACCAGGCGCTGTGCACAGCTGGCGGATCATTAAACTCCTGCAGGTGACCATTAGTTGCGTGGTACATCAGAGAAGAAAGGCCAGGCCTTACTTCTGGCTGGGTGGTGGTGGGGAATGGCAGAGGGCACCAGGTGCTGGTACTGGCAGGCCTCCTGGTCCCTGGCTGGGGGGAGACCAGGTGTTGAGGCCTATGTGGGCATCCTCATAGGGCAGGACCAACGTGGCCCCCTCCTCTGTCCTGAAGGGCTCCAGGGAACGCCGGTGCAGGAAACAGTGGTGTAATTTTGGAGGAAATTCTCAAAGCCAGAGCCATTAAGGCAGGGGTAGGGGGCTGTGTCCAATCTGATAGAAATAGAACAGGATAAAGAGTCACAGCGGCAGGTTTCGTTCAGAAAGAAACCCAACCCCAAATTTCCTCCACTTAATCCTGTAGGAGCCCACAGCTGCTCAGAGGGAGGGAGAGGAGGGCAGTCACTGTAGAGGCTTCTGCAGCCCAGGAAGCCAGAACCTGGAGGCGCAGCTGGGGCTGAGGGAAGCCACCTTCCCCTCTTGTGTATTCCTCATACAAGGCTCTGCCCAGCTTCACTTCCAAGCTACAAGGACCCTGTGATAGATGCTGGTTCAGTCCTGAATCACAACCTGGCAGGGTGCACCTGTATTCAGCAAAAGGGCACCACCCCCACCCAAGGACCCCTGCTGACCCTCCTCTTCTGCTAGACAAGGGTCTCTTGCCCCTTACCTACAGGCCTCACATTTCAACACCTAGGTGTCAATCTCCCACACAAACCCTAATGACTGAGTGGGTATCTGCTTCTGGGGTCAGAGTGGCTGGGCAATCTCATGAATAAACCAGAGGAGCATGCACACGAAAGGCTCTGAGAGAAAGTCCCCAAAGAGCAACCTGGAGAGTACAGGTAGGGACGTTTGTCCATGTATACAGGCTGCCGATCTGAGCGAGCAAGCATGGCTGGGCAACAGGGGACTGCACAGAGGCCCAAATGGTGCCCAGCTAGCTAGCTCCAGGAGGCATCTCATGACCTAGAACCCAGTAGAGGAGGAAAGAGCCAACTGAGGATTAGGGCAAAGCAGGAGAAAAGCAGGGAAGGCCAGGAGCTGGTAATGCTCGAGCTTCAGCAAGACTGAATGGTAGGCCAGAGTCAACCAGACAAGAGCTGGAGGCTTGGGTGTCAAGAGGGGTCAGATGAAAGGGAATAGGCTGTGGGGCCGGAAGGCTCTCTAGAGACCCGGGTAGTTGGGGTGAGGCACGCGCCCGGCCAAGGCCTCCACTGCAGAGCCTGACTCTGAAAGCGGCTGCAGCTTGGCCAGCCTCAGGCCCGGGCAAACGGCCCAGCCACTCCCTGAACTGCACCGGTAGCAGTGGCTGAGGGCTTGGCCCGACAGCCAGCAGGAGGAGGGGAGGGGAGGGGAGGGGCGGGAAGAACACTCCGTCACCCTCCACTGCTCCAGATTCAAACCAGACCGGGGGTGGCATGGTCCATTCCCATCCTGTGGCTCCACGTGAGTCCACAACAGCTTATGGCCAAAGAGTGGCAGGTGCTCCCTACCCACCACAGCCCCTGGCATCCTTCCCAGAGGGCAACTTCACCCTCCACCACACTGAGGAGCTGTGGGACAAAAACCAGGGGCTCCCTTGGTGTGTGCCCCACAGAGGCAGCTGGAGGGGGGGGGTGGCCCGCGCCATGGGCCAGCAGCCACCCTTGCGAGCTGAGCTGGGCTGGAAACATTCGGCTCAGCCTCAGCTGTCAGCTCCCTGTCCCCAGCCTGGGGAATGAGCTGCTGGCGGCACCACATGATTCATCACCAGGCCTGCCTGCACCCCAGGCCAGCCGCCCCCGCCCTGCTCAGCACCTGCAGGCTGCCAGGAAACACATGTGACCCCTTTGGGTCAGGCCCAGCACTGAGACCCCAGGCCAGGCTGGTGGACGACAGACAGACCCAAGTGCCATGCTTTGGGGAGGTGGGCACCCAGCCCCTAGGAAAAGCCTGTGGGATGAGGTGGGTAGGTCCACATCCATCCCTCCGTCCTATCCCATCTCTTCCCCCCCACTCCCCCCACTGCACCGGACACAGTGTCGGCTGGGACTTTTCCGCTCTCGATGAGCCCCCTCCCCTCCCCCCTCCTCAAAGTGGCTGCAGCTGTCAGGACCGCAGATTGGAACTGCAGGTACGGGGCTGGCCCGCTGCCCACCTCCCTCCCGTGTCTGTCTGCAAGAGAGGAAGCCAGCCCACCTCTGGAATCCTTCACTCTCTCCTCGTTCCGCCTCTCCCACCTGTCCCCCGGGAGCACGGGGTCAGCCGCCTCGCTCAGTCTCTCTCTTCCCCGGCCCCTCTCCGATTACAATGCGGGTAGTGTTCACTGTTGCTCGGCTCCCCCTGCACCAACTACCCTCTTGTCTCAGAGCTCACTCACGGCCTTCCTGTGCTGCTGCCTCCCCCTCCTGGGGTGTCTTATCTCTCAGAGTGCTCAGGACTAGCCAGCTGGCCTGGCCTCACATGCCACACTGACCCCAACAGAATGCTCCAGATGGGATGCTAGGCTCTGAAACATACACTAGCGGCCTATTCAGCAGACCAGAGGGAGACAGTACAGTCTCTTCCTGTTCTGAGGCCAAACCAGCTGAGACCCAGCAGGGGGTGACCATGCAGGTACCACCTCGGAACCTATCACACCTCCTTACCAGAATGCTTCCAGGCCTCCATGCCCTCTGCCACGCTGACCACCCCTTGAGGGGCTGACTGAGCCCACCGGAGCTGTAGACACCTGGGAGCCTACCTATTGCTTCCACCTCTCCAGCAGAACAGAGAGCTAGAGTCTTTAGCACATGTGGAAGACACAGGAGAAGGAAAATAGCTGCCCAAGGTCCAGCTTGCTTGTCCCTCTCCTGAGGCTACTCAGAATCACACAGTCTTCTCCCTACTTCTGCAAGCAGGAGACCCCAGGCATTCCCACACAGGTACTGGAGTTGGGTACAGCCTTAGGGGGGCTTCTAGCTCTAAAGACTGAGGAGGGTGAAGGTCTTTCTGAGTCTCATTAGTCAAGCTCAGTTGATGCTTTAAGTAGGAGGTAGGTCCAGAGTATACTATACATACTGACCCCTTCACCAGCCCTCTAAACTCTAGACATCTCCAAATCCTCAATATGGACAATTTCCCCTATCTCTAAGCACTGCCCACATATACAAGGTTGCTGAATGTGATTCCTGGCCCTGCACAGCCAGCCTCCTCAAAGGGGACCTGTTTTGTGCTTCCAACAACTCACTGTAACCAGCAGTCCTTGCCTTTCAAAAATCTGCCTGTGTTACACCCCAGACCTGCTCTCCAGGTGTCCCCCAGTCCAGCACGAAAATCCGGATGTGAAGTAGCCTACATTTACATGCCAGTCACAGTCAGGACCAACTCTAACCCCCATGAGGACATGGATTCCTCCACATGCTTCCACCTTCCTCCCAAAGGCACCCCCTGCTGGCTTGGGCACTCTGATGCAATGTGGCTCTTAGAACCATCAGGCCAAGCTCAAGAGATGGTACTAGGTCTACCTGGTCAACAAGTACACAGCAGTCACAGAGACACATGCCCAACTATGCCCAGTAATCACTGGTGAGTCCCTAGGTTGGGCAGCCCCAGTGGGATGGGGCTGGACCTCAAGGATTGGTCTGAGTCTGGCCAGAGGCCCCATTCGGAGGCAGGCGTAAGGCTAGCCTCCTCGGGTGGATGGCTGCCAGAGCAGTCTGCACAGACCCGGGTGCCTTCTACAAACAGCAGGGAGGGCCACTCACTCGCTGGAAACCTGAGCCCACAGGCTCCCCTGCCAGCAGAACACAAGCAAGCATGGAGAGAGTAGAATGCACGCAGGGAGGCGGCCAGGACACTGCTGGCCGGCAGGCGGGGGTGGCCCCGGAGGAGCAGAGACCGCCAGCGCACTGGAGGCAGCTGCCGGTTCAGTAGCTGGGAGAAGCCATTAACTGCATTTGGCGAGAGAGCAGAGGGGATCACAGGTTCTGGATGCAGACAGGCCAGGCCATGTCCCTGTGGGATCCTGAGTTATAGATTGGGGCAAGGCCGGGGGATGGGGGGTGCTAAGGCTGTAACAAAGACCCCAGACCCAGCCCCCTCCTGGCCAGAGGCTGCACAGGGGATGGTCCTAGGCCCATTGTCCTCAGGGACTGGAGGGATACTTGCAGGGGACCAGCTCTTCCCAGACTTTCCAGGCCAGAATTCATGGCTTCCCCAAACTCCTCATACTGCCATACTTCTTGAAGAACAGGGCTGTAGGCCCGCTGAGCAGATGCATGGGCTTCTCCACCTGACCAGGCCTGGCCTTGGTTTCTCCTAGTTGCTTGATACCCGAGGAGGGGCAGCATTGGCCACTCACCCGCCCTTCTATCCCAGTCCACCTCCCAGGGGTCCCAACTACTGGATGAGATCACGTCTATGGAGCCCCACTGCTGTAGGGAGGAGATGAAGTGACCGTGTGGGGGTGGGGCAGCCACACAGCACAGCTGCTCTTCAGTCGCCCCCCACCGCACTCCAGCCCCACCATGCCTAGCAACTCATCCAGGGGGCTCTATCCCCACTCAGCTGAGCCCATGTCTGTGAATCTAGGGGAAGAGAAGGAGGAGCCAGAGTACAATCAGAAAACAGTGATCCAGGCTGCTCGGTTTAAGAGTCGGTGATGTTGGGGGATCCTCAAAATGTAAGACTGGCAAATGACAACAGGGCTCAGAAGCGCCCATGTTCCCAACCCTGGCCCCAGATTCAGACCCAAGAAGTGGTCAAGAGAAAAGGACAGGATTCCCAATGGGGCACCTCCACCTTCAAATGGCAGCAGGCTAGACAGGCTTCCCCCATTCCACAAGACTGCCGTCCTCTAAGCTCCTGCTGAAGTCACCACCACCAGGACAAACCACATCAACGCCTTTCCAGAATCCCTGTCCAGAGTCCTGTAGCAGGTCTGGCACTACAGTATGGCCTACAGAGCTAATTCTGCTATGTGGCTCAGAACAGCCTGAAGTCCTGGGGTTGATACCACTGGTTCCCACCAAAGACACTTCTGGCTGTCCCTCCAGAGACCCAGAAAAGCGCCTGACCTTTATAGGTGCGGAGGGACCAGGGCACAGCCAGTTAGCGCAGGCTTCAGTCTGCCAAGGACTCTCCATCTAGATCATGACTTGGAGATGTCTGCTGTCCTCAGGCCTCTCTATCAGGTAGCCAGGGACTGATGGCCATGCCTCTCTCCCTCCCAGACCTGGCCTCTCAGCTGTAATCACCTTGCTCTGAGAAGGAGAAAGCCAATCGCAGCCTCTGGCGGGGAACAAGCCCCAAGCAGACTCTGGGGAGAGACGCCTAGGTCCAGCCTGGCTGACCCCTGAAAGCAGAGCTCTGAGGTCCCTTCCAGCTGCTGACCAGCTGTATCAGGCAACTCAAAAGATGGGTATCTCTACTATTGTAGAACTGTCACTCAGACTTACACATGGGAGGAAAGAAGGGGCAGCTTGCACCCTATCAGAGCACAGCACGAGGCTGCCCAGCCTCCTTAAAGGGCCACTGGACAGGCCCTTTGGGGCACACCTCCCTGAGGGCAGGCAGGGGCAGGCAGGCCTCCTTCAAGGCATTGACCAGTTCTGGGAGCCCCTCCCCCGACTCCTATTCTCCATATACGATCATCATTGATTTCTCAAAACACCAAGCATAAAAAAGTAGCCGACAGGATGTGGCTGCCGACAGCCAGGGCCCCTGGGGGGGAGGGGAGACAGGCAGGGAGCCGTGCTGTGCGGCCCCCCTTGCCGGTGCACCCGCTGCTCCGGCCAGGAAACCAATTTATTTTGTTTTGTCTCTGTTCTCTGAACACGCAGCAGAGACTGGATCGGGCTGTCGGCCAAGGCTCCTGTAGACACTGCCAAGAGAGCTTGAAGGTGGGGAGGAAGCCCAGCCAGAGAGGGGGCGCGTGTCTCCCCGAGGCCTCAGGGACAGCCCCTGACAGGCAGGCAGGAAGAGCTCCTGAGAAGAGGACCTAGCCCTGTAGGCCCACACTAGAGCCAAGATGAGACTCCCAGGTTCACAGTCTGGGCTATACAGTGGCCAGCGTTCAGCCCTGGGACCAGGCCTCACCAGGGAGGGACAAGCTGCCAGGTCCACTGCCTCTGTGTGCATAGGCTTCAGAGCTTCCAGACCCTGCTGGCATTCTGGACACAGTCCATACCCTCTCGATGCCTCCACTCCCTGGGGATTCAAGGGAACCCCAGTCCAGCATGACACTTTCCTCTTCATGGCGTAAATCCCCTGCCCTATACAGCAAAGTCAGGAAGGTCCCACAGCCACCACCACGGGAACACCAGAGAAATGAACAGACAAAGCCAACGAGGAGACTAGGAGATGCCAGTCCTGCCCTTGATACTACTGTGCCAGCCTCAGACAGGGTATGGGCTCACTCACCTGCCACCCTCACCTCTGACCCCCCTGTGCCCACAAGACAGACAAGACCCTTCTAAGCCACGTGCAGCCTCTCCCCTCCACCTGGCAATGACACACTGAATGTCACAATGAAGGGCCGCTTCAGTCATCCATCCCAGACCCCCAGATTGTTCTTCCAGATACGGGGAGGGCCTGAGCCAGGCCGCCTACTCGGAGTACAGCAGCCTCATGAGAAGCTGGCTCTAACCAATGGCAGCAGAGCCCCTGCAGGAAGTCCGGAGAACACCCCGGTGCTCTGCTAGCTTGAGGTGCAGCACCTACTCTGGGCTCCTTGAGGTACCAGCTCGGCCCCAGCACAGACTCTCAGCTCGTACAGCAGGAAGTCAAGCTCAGCCCGGGTCTCACCTCCTCATCAGAGGTATCCTCTTCATACTCATCTCTGGTCAGCGCTCCCATCTCCTCTGTCCTTGGACGAGGGGGTCCTGCCTGTCAAGAGAAGGGGAGAGAGTTACTTTGGGGGTCCCTGGATGCCCTCTGACTATCAGGAGGACCTAGCCCACAGCTCAGCCCCATTCCCCTGGTAACTGCTTGGGGATAACCACTCTCCCAGTGCTAGGACCTAGATCCATAGACCACATCAAACACTGTGCCAGCCCAAATCTCTGAGCAGCCCCGACCTAGCCCAAGGACTCAGCACAGGATGGAAGCTGTCCTAGGTCTCAGTGTACTTCAGGGCCTCGGCCGCTGCACCCTGCACCACAGGACCTACCTAGCCATGCTCCCTCAGGGCTGACCTCTGCTCTCTAGCAGTCAGACAGTGGGTGACACTAGATGCCAGGCTACTAAGGGAACTGGGAGGCAAACCCAGCCATGGGGCTGGCTACCACTCACCCACACCACCACCACCACACTAATGTCAAAATCAGCTACACTGGCCCAGGGCCAGTGGTCCCACAAACGGTCCTTCTGGGCCCAGATCCGGCAGAAGAGACTCTGTTCAGACCTGCTCAGACCTGGTCAGGGAACACAGGAAGAGGCATAAGGAGAGCAGTGCCACCACTGGGTGACGCCAGTGTAGACAGATGACATAAGCCGCGGGGCCTCTGTCATAAGGGCCACCTGGAACCACGGAGAAACACACTGGCCAAGGGCCTAGAGAGATGCCCCAGCCCTCAAAATGCCTAGAGGCCTAGACCCCAGGCACCCTCCACCCCTATCACTGCTTCAACAGTAGGCTGACCTTGTCCCCTGGGTCAGAGTGGATGCCACTGAGGAGTCATACTCCAACCTGGAAAACAGATTCTCCCTTGACTGGGGAGGCGGATGGCTCAGACCAGATCGGGTTTATTGGCAGAACCAGAACTGATGGAGAAAACAGGCCCACCTCTCACCCCTGAGGACAGTAAAGTGCTTGGAGCAGGAACCCCGGTGTGTGGGCGCCCCCGCCCAAAGCCCTGCTCCCTCTTACCCAGGCAAGAGCCAAAGGCCTGCTCTTCCTCCAGCCTGTTTTTCCCTTCAATATAAAGAAGACAGAAGACTAAGCTTTTCTCCAGGCTCGGAACAAGGCAGGATTCAGTTTCCATATCTCCCCCACTTCCTTGCTGGACACCAGAAATGGGCTGCAAACCCCAGCTCAGAATAGGGCCCCAGCAACAGAACTGGCAGGCACATCTGCCTCTGCTTGAGCTCAGCAGGCCCCTGGCAGCGGCACTACAACACCAAGCTTCTGGGTAGCCACTGTTCCCAAGGCAGGTGCCTACAGCCCTGGCCTCGGGCAGGGCCCCTAACATCTCAAGTCCCCTGAACGTTCTCTGCCAGGCACTGTGCCTACACAACCCACAGCAGCTCACAGGCCATGATCTGAGTCCTGCGGGAAGAGACTTGGCAGCCAACACTGTTTGCATCCTTACTGTTTCAGTGCAGAGCAGTGAAGGGTATACCTGGGGTGCCAAACACCGGCAGGCCTTTGGCAGGGGTTAGGATCTCCAGTGGTGAAGCTCAGGAGCTCCCTCCACATATATGCTCTTCCCAGGCACCTGGCCTTCTAAGGAACAGCAGCTTTACTCTGGATTCCACAGCTGCAGAGCAGGCAATGTCCACCAGAGGGCAGCACTGACACAGAGCAACAACCCAGGGACCAGTTCCCTGGGGAAATGAGTGCCCTGGGCCTGAGGAGGGCAGACACTCACTCATTCTGGGAACAGATATAGGGAAACACATTTTCTCAAATTCTCTGACCCCGTTTTTGAGGCGAGGTACTGCTCTATAGCCTAGGATTGTCTCAAATTCTCTTCCAGATCCAGCATCCTAAGTACTGGGTTTACAGGTATACATGTTTTCAACTTACAAATTGGGGGCTGGAGAGATGGCACAAGGGTTACAAGCACTGGCTGCTCTTCCAGAGGACCCAGGTTCAATTCCCAGTACCCACATGGCAGTTCACAACTGTCTGTAATTCTACTTCCAGAAGATCTGACACCCTCATACAGATACATTAAATAAATAAATCTTCTAAAAAAAAAATTAAAGATGACCACTAAAACATCCCAAGCACAGACAGTGGACTAAGGTACAGGACTCCCACAGCGGCCAGTTTCCTCTAGGTCAGGGGTCCTTTGCAACCTGCTGTCTACACACCTCACTCTCTCAACCCAGACGGAAGGGCTGAGGTCTCCTGCTAGTACCCACTGGCAAAAGGACACACCCCCTAGACAGTTCACAGCCTAAGCCTGGCTCCAGAAGCCTTAGACAGTCTGGGGAAATGGGCCGGGGCCTCCTGGAAAGGACTGAGGTCTCAGGCCTGAAATCCTGCCCAGGCACCCCTTGGCAGTGGGGCAGTGTGCAGCCTCAAACAACAACACTGCCAACCAATGAGAGGCCAAGTGGCTGGTGAGGGGCGGGGTATGAGGTGACAGAAAGGCCCAGAGATCAAGGAGGCAGTAAGATGCCAGCCAGGTGTGGTGGCACACACCTCACCACTTGGGAGGCAGGTAGAGCTCTGTGAGTTCAAGGCCAGCCTGCTCTACGTGCCAATTCCAGGACAGCCAGGGCTGCACAATCCAGTAAGAACTTGTCTCAAAAGGGGAAGGGGTGGGCAGTAAGGTACATACAGCTTGAACAGAGACAGAACAGGACTAGAGGGCTGGCCAGTACACAGGAAGACACCTCCACAGAAGCCAGCAGAAGGAGTCAGGGCAACTAGAGACCAGGATAGGTGTTGGGAGAGCCACAGGAGAGGGTGAGCGCCAGGTACTGGAAAACAGGTTGAAAAAAGGCCCCAAAGGAGCCAGTGAGCCAAAGACAAAAAACAAATAAGTGTCCATGGAAGAGCAGGAAAGGCAGCTCTTGCTTCCTCCAGACCTTGACCTCTGCCGGTCCAGACTGAGAATGACCGCAAGGACAGAGACGTGAGGGTTCTGAGAGCCGAGAAGGGCATCCAAGCCAACACGGTGAGTGTTTGTTTGTTTTTACACTATTTGTTTACTTATCGCGTGTGTGATGCACATGTGAATATGAGTACACATGTGAATCACAACATACATGGAGAAGAGAGTTGGTTCTCCACCATGTGGGTTTTGGGGATCAAATTCTGGTCATCAGGCACAGTGGCAAGCGCCTTTATTGGCTGAGTCATCTTGCTAGCCCTAAACAATCTTCTTATAATAATACCAGCAACAGATTCTCCTCTGTCTAACCTGGCCACGCTCCACTGCCACCACCAACCAGGTATAGGACAGAGGCCATGCCTCCTCTTCTAGGAAGCAGGCCAGGGTCAGCCAAGTCAACTTCACATCCCTTCCCTGTGGTGCAGAAAAGAGGAGCCACCTCCAGCATGCCATGCCCTGAGGAAGTGGAAGGCATGCCAAGACTACCTGTCCCTTTCCTTCTCTCTCTCTCTCTCTCTCTCTCTCTCTCTCTCTCTCTCTCTCACACACACACACACACACACACACACACACACACATACACATACACACACCAAATTCCCAACACACAAAGATCAATCCAGCATGCTACTATTAACACAAACCCACTGTCCCAGCAAAGGTCCTATGCTGGACCTTTAATCCCAGCACTTGGGAGGCAGGGTCAGGCACATCTCTGTGAGTTCGAGGCCAGCCTGGTCTACAAAGTGAGTTCCAGGACAGCCAGGAGGACTACACAGAGAAACCCTGTCTCAAACCTTATCCCTCCAAAAAGAAAAGTAACTCAGAAAAGGGCTGAGGAAGGCTAGGGAGATGGCTCACTCAATAAATACTTACCATGAAAGCATGAGAACCCAGATCCCTAGCACTCATATAAAAATCTAGGCATGAACCAGGAGGATCTCTGTGAGTTCAAGGCCAGCCTGGTCTGCTTGGTAAATCCCAGGATAGCCAGAGCTACAGAACGAGATCTTGTCTCAAAAACAAAAACAAGCTGAGCAACGGTGGCAGATGCCTTTATTCCCAGAACTCAGGAGGAGGCAGAGGCAGGAAGCTCTCTTAAGTTTGAGACCAGCCTAGTCTACAGAGTTCCAGGACACCCATGGCTACACAGAGCAACCCTGTCTAAGGGAGGAAAAAAAGCATAGTGGTGCACACCTGTAACCCTCAGCCTGGAGAAGTGGGACAGGAAGACCCTGGCGCTCTGTGGCAGCTAGTCTCGCCAATGAGTTCCAGGTTCAATAAGAACCTCTGTCTCAAAACAGTAAGATAAAGGTCTCAGGAGGCAGAGGCAGGCAGATCAATGTGAGTTCTAGGCCACTTAAGATCCTGTCTCAAAAAGGGAGGGGGGCAGATTTAAGGGCTGAAGGGACAGCTCAGCATTTAAGAGAACTTACTCCTCTAGCAGGACACTGGTTCAGTTCCCAGTACCCACACTGGTTAGTTCATAACTCCAGTTCCAAGGGATTAAATGCCCTCTGACAACGACAGTATATGCATGCACATGGTACACATAAATCCATGCAGGCGCGCGCGCACACACACACACACACACACACACACACACACACACTTAAAACAAATAAAATGGGGGCTAGAGCGATGGTTCAGTGGTTAAGAGCACTGGCTGCTCTTCCAGAGGACCTGGGTTCAATTCCCAGCACCCACATGTCAGCTCACAACTGTCTGTAACTACAATTCTAGGGGATCTAACACCTTCACACAGATACGAATAGACAAAACATCAATGCACACTAAATTAAATAAAATTAAAACAAAAGGGCCAGAGGGCAGCAAAGTCTTTCCCAACCCTACACCAAGCTCACCAATACTGGGGCCTGGCTACTCACACCTTCTGCCCTGACCAGACATTCCATGTGTGGCTATGTAAGGGCCCAGGGCCTTCACTTGTATCAGGCCTGACACAAACAAGCCAGGGCTGATAGAGCATGATACAGAGTCAAGTGCCTGTCAGGGAGGGGCTGGGAGGAAAGTATTTCCATGTTGGGCACTGCTGACTGTAGGCATTTTAAGACATGACAAGGCCAGTGAAACAGTCCAACAGCAAGAGGACTTGCTCTGCAAACCTGATGGCCTGAGTATGATCCCCAAAACTCACAGTGCAAGAAGAGAACCAACTCCCACAGGATGTCCTCTGACCTCCACACACATGCCGTGGCACGAGCACACCTGTACTCACACATTTAATAGTAACATCAAATAAGCCATAATGACAAATCTCTCTGCTCCTCTCAGCCCACCACAAAAGGCGGTCCTTCCTAAACCTGAAAGGGCTTGTGGCTGCTTAACCCACTAGAGGAAGCAGCCTGGACGGAGACTTCTTGGCCCTGGACACAGGGCGTGACAGCCATGACACTGCCCATGGAGTGCTCATCTCAGCCCCGGAATGTAAGTGACAGGCGTGTTCTCACCAGGATAGACTCTGAGTGTCAGCTTCCTAGGACAGAATGTACCAGACCCTGTAGGATGCGCACCCTTCTGCCCCACAAGATGACAGACACTACAGTTCAGGGACACAGTGACCCTCTGTACCCTACGTCACCTCCATGCAATTACTCTTAGTGTACAATTCTGGAGGAAGTAGGGAACACCTGCTCCCTCCTTCATAGTCTGTAAGAGAAGACAAGTCCAAGAGCAGGGAGGCAGGGGAAGGGCAGGGGCAGGACAGGGGATGAATAGGTTTAGGGGGTGTCTGTTCAAGGGAACTGAACCGACTAGCTGGGAGAATTCCTGGATACCTCCGCCCTAGCCCCAGACACCCACAGCTCCTACATCATACTCCACCAGATGGCGCCAACACGTGGATGCCAAGTCTGCCAAGATACTTCCAAAGCACTTCCCAGATGCTGATCCCAGCCATGCCCCGGAGCTCTACTGAGAGCCCAGCAGCATTCTTGCTAAAGGTGGTACTAGGTCAGAACTCTCCTGTTATTAGATGAAACGCTGCACATACCAGGATTGTTACCTGTTCTTACATTCTTGCAGGGTAAAGATAGAAACAGCCACTTCAACATCAAGGGGATGGGGGGACATGACACACCAACACACCACACGTACCTCAACATCAAGTTTTAGATTTGTTATTTCATGTGTACGAGTGTTTGCCTGCATGTGTACGTCTGTGTATCACATGCCTGCTTGGTGCCTGTGGAGGCTGGAAGAAGACACTGGAACCCCTGGAACTGGAGTTACAGATGGTTGGGAGCTGCCACTATGGGTGCTGGGAATCAAACCCAGGTCCTCTGGAAGAACAGCCAGTGCTCTGAACCACTGAGCCACCTCTCCAGCACCCTCTCAAATCAATGTTTTAAAAAGGCCAAAACCAAGTATGAGCATAGGGGAAAGAAGGAGTCAAATGGACACTGACGAAAGAAATGGCCACACACTCAATCCAAGTGAGGACAAGACGCCACCAGCTGAGGTGTGCTGTGGCTCTTGCCTCCCTTGCAAGACATTCTCAGGTCAAACCCCCAGAACCAACAAGAGGAAGAGTAAGGGCAGGGAGAGAGAAAGGGGAGGGAAGAAGCAGGGAACGGGGGAGGGAGAGACGAGACCGATGGTGTAAACTGTCTCCGGGCTCAGTGAAAGACCCTGCTCAGCCAAACAGAGTGAGAAATCAAGGAAGACACCGGCATCAACTCTGTGCCCACCCCCAGGTGTAAGCCACACACGAGAACAACGCACTTATATACCACACCCACACAAAAACAAAACAAAACAGGACTCATAAAAACAAAAAGCTTAGAAAGGGGAATGGTTAACCCCTGCCCCCCTCAATCTTACAAACTGTGGTCAACATTTCTTCGACTTACCATAACCAAGACAAACTAGGCCCTGGTTTCTTGGTTTCCAACCTGACAGCTGACTTGATTACCCAAGGTCATGATTTCCACAATACCAGGGCCACTGAAGGGTAAACCATTGCACACTAGTTTGCAGACCGCTTTGAACTGTTGCGTTTTAGTCAAATTAAGCTTTTCTTTGTTTCTTTTTTTTTTTTTGGTTTTTCGAGACAGGGTTTCTGTGTAGCTTTGCGCCTTTCCTGGATCTCGCTCTGTAGACCAGGCTAGCCTCAAACTCATAGAGATCCGCCTGCCTCTGCCTCTGAGTGCTGGGATTAAAGGCGTGCGCCACCACCGCCCGGCTTTTCTTTCATTTTTATCAAGCCAAGAGAAGAGTGTAACCTTGCCCATCAGTACAGCAATCCATCGCCTCCGGTGCCAAGGGCAGCTGGCCCATGGGCAGCTGGGCTGGACTCCAGTAGTTCCTGCTTTTTCTACTAAACATCTCCCAAGCGGTGGCATCCCCATCTTGGACTCTGCCTTTAGCAAATTCGGTCCATACCTAGACCAAGTGCCAACCTACTGTCCCATAGAGCTAGCCTCAGAATTGTCTGAGGGGCAAAGACACAGGTATGTCATATTCTCAGAAAAGACACAGACAACTGAGGTCGCAATCGTCTGAAGATGGAGAGGGGACCAAATTCCTAAAGACACCATGGAGAGGACAGTGTGGTACAGTGCTTAGAACAGCCCTCATACAGCAGGCATGTCCTCTTTCTGGTCACACTCATGCACAGGAGAGTCCACCCTCACCCACCTGGGCCTGCTTCTCAGAAGTCTCCTCCATTCTATCGTTGTCCTTGTCACAACCGGTTCCATCCACTCCTTCACTGTCGTCCTCACTAGTATCACTGCCGGAATCCTCGAGGCCTGAAAACACACTCTCCTCGCTGTCAGAGAGACTGGAATCGGAGTCACGGAGAAGTGGGGGCTGCAGGGAAAGACAGTGTGTAACAACTGCCACCGGCAGGTTTGCTAACACAGGAACCACACACAGCAAAGTTGAGCCCCTGGTCACATACCTCCACCTGCGTCAAAACCATCCCCCCCCACCTGGGCCCTCCTTATCTGCTGCCTCTGTTGACAGGACCTGCCCTCAAAACAGATATACCAACCCCTAGTGCCCTGCAACAGAGGGACTTTTCAAGAACATAGTGGCTTTTGGGGGCTCAGCTCCCACTCACTGTGTCACCAAGCCCAAGTGTCCTCTACTGACAAACTCCACACCCTACCCTGGCACCTAAGTGTACCAGAACCGGAAGGTCACTAGCTAGGAATGGGGCTGTGGCCTGAGAGGATCAGAAATCCCTGAAGGCTCTAACCACTTGCAATAGAAGCTTCTTGACCTTAAAGACTGGGACCAATCATTGATGGACAGACAAAGGCGGAAAGTCGGAGAGTAGTAGACATGAACTGAAATTTACCTGTCGCAAACTAAACGCATGTGGTGCTTTGAATGGCCCTCATATGCTCATATATTTGAATGTTTGGTTCCCAGTCAGTGGAGTAGTTAGGAAAGATTAAGGGGCATGGTCTTGGTTGGAGGTGTGTCCTTGAGAGTGGGCTTTTGATGTTTCAAAAGCCCACACCAGGCTGTCTCTCTTGAAGAAAGCTTAGTTACTAAAAGCTCTTAACTACTGCTCCAGGGCCATGCCTGCCTACCGCCATGACAGCCATGGACTAGCCCTCTGAAACTGTAAGCAAGCCTCCAATTACATGCTTCCTTTTTTTGTTTGCTTGATTAGTTTGGTTTCTTTAAGGCAGGGTTTCTCTGTGCAGCCCTGGCTATCCTGGAACTCATTTTGTAGACCAGGCTAGCCTTGGACTCACAGAGATCCACCTGCCACTGCCTCTCAAGTGCTGGGATTAAAGGCGTGCACCACCACTGCCTGACTACACTCTGTTTTTTAAGTTGCCTTGGTCATAGTGCTTCATCATAGCACTGGAACTCACCTGCTATCTTCTTGGAGCAGAAACAGTTCTGAATGCAGCCCTACTGACTAGAGGCCATGTCATATCTACCATAATATGACAACACGCATTGTGAACAGGTCTCTATCACTGACATCCAAAAGTTGAGCAAGAACTTGAACACTCTTTAGGAAGCATGTGATTGCAAAAATTTCAATTTTGCTGTTTTCCAATAGGCTAAGTATTGCCTAACTGGCTTTTGGACTCATGGTTTGTTGTTGTTGTTGTTTTTGAATACAAGGTCTCACCATGTAGCCCTGGCTAACCCAGAACTCAATACGTAGACCAGGCTGGCCTCAAACTAACAGAGATCCATCTGCCTCTGTATCCTCAGTGCTGGAATTAAAGATGTGTGCCACTGCCACTGGCTAAGTCTTGCCTAGTTAAGTGTCCTTCATTACCAACACGCACAGCTCAAGTGATTCTCTTGTTATTGACATCTCCAAAACCCAGCTACACATCACCGTAACAAGTAAAAGTAGTACAACTAGTTAGAGCACAAACAACTGACTCCTAGGGGCCTATGACCTAGAACTGCATGTAGGAAGCAGCTTAGGTACATTTCAAAAAAAAAAAAACCAAGGAGACAGCTTAGGGGAGGTCACCATTAGCTCTAAGAGACATGGCTGTGCATGCCTTCGGCCACCTGGACTTGCTGGAGCCCCACCAGCAATCCTAAGGAGCCCAGCAACAAGGAGCAGCCATGATTCCATGACAACCAGGGCTGGACGCCCTGGGTCCCATTTCCAGGAGTCTATAGTCTCCCGTCTTCTTTTACTACGCAGCACGCTTGACACACTGCCACCGGAGCACAACACCAGCACAACGACAATCTTTTCTAGGCCAGGAAGCGCAGGCGGAAGGTTCAGAGGTTGTGGTGAGGGGCACTCCTAAAGGTCTCTGCCTTCCTCAACACGGTTCAAGCCACAGAACTACCCCAGGTTTCTAGCGCCCCGACTCGGCGCAGGCAGTGCTCTGCTGAGGGTTCCAAAATAACAGCCCGAGCAGGACGAGGTCCTTCCGGGCTCCCGGCGACCCGCAGGACAGCAGACACAGCACCACCACGGTCCGGCCTCCCTGGCCTTGCCACGTGCACGCCTGGTTCACGGAGGGATGCAACCCGCCGCCTCGAGGTTACCTCTTGCGGCTGCTGCTCCTGATCGGGTTCCAAACGCCGCTTCTCTGCCAGCGATCCGGGTGACATGCGGGCCTTATCCCACGCCCCCGCCATGCTGCGCCGCGCCGGCTACCGATAGACTGTCGCTTCCGGCAGCGAGCGCGCCTCGTGTGCCCTCAGCCAGGCCCCGCCCAACCCGGCTCTGATTGGTGAGCAGCCGGGGTGAAGCCATCTTGCGCAGCCGTACAGCGTGGCGGGCCACCCTAGGGCAGGGCCAGGGAAGTGGGCGGGGCAGGTCACGGCGCCTGCGCACACGGGATACAGGTCCAGCCCTACCGAGAGCGCGCCGGTCGCAAGATGGCTGCGGCCATGCGAGGCTTTGCTGTGTGTGCGCAGGGGACGGCTGAGCGGCCCGGACGGCAGGGACAGCGACGACATTAGCTCATCCCCCAGCCACTCTTTTAGAACGCCATCCCAGCCGCCGCCAGCTTCGTCCGAGATGGATCTGGCTGTGGGCCCCGGTGCAGCGGGGCCCAGCAACGTCCCGGCCTTCCTGACCAAGCTGTGGACCCTCGTGAGCGACCCGGACACCGACGCGCTCATCTGCTGGAGCCCGGTAGGAGCTGGCATGGGCCGGAGCGGCCTTCAAGGGAGGGTCCTGTTCCGGGAGGGGACCTTCTTGGGAGGAGCGGCCTGCGGGTAGCCGGGCTTGCCGGGGTTCGGGCATCCTGGAGGGAGCCGCTGTCTGGGGAGGAAGTGAGCCCCGCCCCCAGAGCCACTCGGCGGAGTAGGCCGGGAACCAGCGTCCTAAGTTTCCCTGGGCTTCCAATTCAGGTTCTTTGACTCACAGATGAGTAGCTTCCCAGAGTCCGTGTGCCTTTCTGCTTGTAGGCAACCATTCAGAATAAGTGGAGGGCCTAGCGAATGCATAAAGAAGAGCGAGAGTAGGAGGATGTGAAGCCCAAGCTCGTCCATGATACAGTCCTCAGACGCCAGAGTAGTTTTGCCCGGCCCTGCTAGGGCCGCGTCGAGCCCTGTTCTGTTGCCTAGCAGCGGGCTGTGTACACCGCAGACCCTGCTGGACCAGCAGCTCTGGCTTACAGAGATGGTTCCGCGTTGTGTTAAGTTGGAAAGTAGAATCTGCTGTTCACATCTCGAGGGTGAGGGCCAGAGCGCAGAGCTAACAAATGATGGCCTATAGACAGGCCATCCTGATCCAGAGGGAGCCTTTGGACGGATGGAGACAGCTTGGTGCCACCTACCCTGCAACCCAAATTTGGCGGCCCCTCAGGCTCTGCTGAGCACTCCCTCCTGCACGCTGGTCTCTTAAGCTGGCAAGAACGGAGAAAAGCCTGGATGGAAGGTTAGAGGCCAAGGCTTCTGCCTCCCAGTTGCCTGTTTGTTTAAGCTCTACTCTGCCTAAAAAGTGCTTGGGAATAAAGAGAAGACTAGGAATCACGGAGCTTCACTTTTCACTAGAAAGTCTTTATGATTAATTACCCCACTGGCTCTCTGTGGGTCTTTCTTTCACCCCAGTCCTGGAGAGGAGCAACATGGTTTCCTGAAGGCCATCTCCAATTCACCGCCTCTCCTAGACCTCATACTCCTGGACAGAGAAAATGATCCCACGTTTCTATCTTTTCCCAACTTTCCACCTCTGCTTTGTGTGACCGAAAGGAAGCTTTCTTACCTAGGTCCAGTAGGGATACTAAATATTCTCTGGAATAGTCTAAGCTTAATCCTATTAGGAAGATCTATCCTGTCTGGTAATCTTCCTGCTGTTTCTGCTTATAGATTGGTACAAAAGTGGGTGAAGTGCCAGTGAACATTCTTCTAGGATAGGATGTTCAGATGGGGGCCTCTCAGTGTGAAGATGGATCTGATCTGCCCTGTGACCTCCCTCCAGCCACAGCTGCACATCACCTGTGAGCCTTGTTGGCATGTTGGGAGGGATGGGCAAGTAGTCTGTACAAGCAGCAGTGGGCTCTAGCTGGTATGAGACATGGCAGTGGGAGCTGGAATGATCATAAGTACAACAACCAAGCTCTGGCATAGAAGTGGAGAAAGAGCACCTTTGTCTGGTCCAGACAAGAACAGCAGAGCTTCTTGGATCTGGTCTCTGGCCCACAGGTAGGAAATGATGTCCCTGCCCCATGTCCTGCGGGGGCACTTCCACTGGCTTGGTAGCCTCTTAGCAGCATCCCCTGTAGGCCCACTGCTCTGGAGGCTTTGGGTCCACACTCTTATTCTGAGTGGCTTCCAGATGTGAATTTTCTCACCAATTCTCAGACACATCCTCCTCCTGGAGGGGACAGGGAGGCTGGATACATGGGAAAGCCCATCTACCCCCCAGAATCCTTTACTGAGCCTTGCTGGGTCTGGCTTCTCATCCCTACCATTTGGAGACAGAGTAGGTCACTACCTTTCCCTGGCTCTGTGCTCTTTGATTTCCCATCCCTGGCCCTCATTCAGTCACTACAGGGGCTTCACCAGAGCAGGGACCTCAAGAGATCCAGGGGTTTCCCCAGACAGATCCCAGAGGACATCACAGCCTTGGGGAAGTTCAGGATCCCAGTAAGATCCATACAAGCATGTGAACATGGATGTGAGTGGTCCTTCCCCGGCAGGCATCTCTTTACCTTGTACCAAAGGCACCTCCAGATCAAGTGCCCAGAGATGCAACATTAGGGTGGGGGATCCTTGGTAAACGGTAACTCTGTAACTAGAAGTCTCTTTCAGCCCTGACTTTTTTTCCTTTGTGCTGTGGTTCCTCTGTCCCCTAAGAAAGACTGTTGCTAGGATTGTTGGCAGAGCCGCCTCAGTGCATTCTGAAATGGAGGGACCAAGCCTAAATTTAAAAAAAAAAAAAAATTGCATCTTGAAAATTTAAGTGTCAGTGAGAGAATTGAAAAGATACTTAAGTTTATGGAAATCTTTTGTTATGAATGGAAGAAATAATATTGGTAACTTGTCAACATTTTCCAAATTGATGTATAAACCCAATATGAGGGTTGGGGATTTAGCTCAGTGGTAGAGCGCTTGCCTAGCAAGTGCAAGGCCCTGGGTTTAGTCCTCAGCTCATTAAAAAAAAAAAAAAAAAAAAAAAAAAAAAAAAACTATGAAATTAATAGATGTTTTCCCTTGCAAATTGAGAAAGTGATTCAAGAACCTGACATGGAACTGTGAAAACCAAGAATAGCAAAACATATCAAGCAAATCAAAACAAAGTTAAATGGGGGGGGGGGGCTCAGAACCTATATCCAGCTTGATCCCAATTTTATAAGATCATTCTGCCAATCGTTTTAAGAAATATTGAAGAGAGACATGGGAAATAAGTGTGTCTAGCTCAAGAGAGTACAGGTGGTGGTGGTGGTTGTTTGGTTTGTTTAATTTTCTTCTAGTTCTCAGAAGATGAATGTCTGTGTGTGTGCATGCATTCATGCTCCAGCACACATGTGCAAAGGCCAGAGAAGGACATCTGATGTCTTCTCTAACATTCTCTGCCCTGTTCCCTTAAGACAGCGTCTCACTGAACATGGAGCTTGCCTTTTATCAGCTAGGTTGGCTGGTCAGCAAGCCTCAACAATTCTTCTCTTTCTACTCCACCCAGTGCAGGGCTTACAGGCTCACAGCCACACCCAGCTTTGCATGGGTGCTAGGAAATCCAAACACAGACGCCCATGCTTGTGCAGCCAGCTCTCTTTCCCACTTAACCATCTCCTCAACTCCTGAACATGTTTTTAACCTTCTAACTAGCCCAAGAGTTGTTGTCCTACTAGATCTAAAAGGATCTAGTCCAGGCCCCACTTGCCATGTAGGTTGACTGTGGTATACCAGCCCCAGGAGCTACTTACAGAGCTTGAGAATCAGGGAGAGGGCCATATGATTTGTGCCAATGGGGATGGTGGAGAATGAGCCAGGGGAAAACAGGCTTTAGGACTAGGTCCAGACTTCAGGGAGGCACTCAGGACAAAAATATAATGATCTCTCTCCCTCTCCCTCTCCCTCTCTCTCTTTCTCTCCCCCCCCCCTTTTTTCTTCTCCCTCTCTCCCTCCCTCCCTCCCTCTCTCTCTCTCTCTCCCCTCCTCCCCCTCTCTCCCTCTCTCTCTTCCTCTCTTCCCCTCTCCCCCCCCCCATTTTATTAGTTTTTCAAGACAGGGTTTCTTTGTGTATCCCTGGCTGTCCAGAAACTAGCTCTGTAGATCAGGCGGGCCTCAAACTCATAGGGATCCACCTGCCTCTGCCTCCCAAGTGCTGTGATTAAAGACATGCACCACCACCACCTGGCTGAAGTCTCATTTTAAATAAGACACCCTTGGGGTTGGGGGTTTAGCTCAGTGGTAGAGCACTTGCCTAGCAAGCACAAGGCCCTGGGTTCAATCCTCAGCTCCAAAAAGAAAAAAAGAAATAAGACACCCGCTGCCTTTTGGTAGCTTTAACAATAAAGATCTTAAATTTTGTTGCTAGGTTCCTCTCTGGTCTCACTCTAATCCCAGCCTAATGATGTGATTCTCTTCTCTTTGAGAACAGGAATGACTATGGGTTAAGCCTCTGGAGGACCCCGTAATTGAAGAAGCTAGGACCATTGAGCAAGGGCTCTTGAATACCTATGCTCAGATAGCCACTGTGGAGGAGCTGGGTCCCAGAATAGGCTGCTGCAGACATAGTAGTCTATGCACTAATGTAGGGACAGGGCACCCATCTACCTCAGTAGTCTTCATGGGATCACATAAGGCAGTTTAAAGCAGAGTCCTTGGCTGTAGTTGATATTCAGAACTCCTAGGACAGGCAGGGCCACTCCTGCTACCTAAGCTCTGACAGCCAGGTGAGTTCATTCTCAGACAGACAGCAGGAACTAACAGGCCCAGAGGCCCCACCCTTAGAGACCTGGCTGCAGACTGAAATGTCAGAGGTCATGTGTACCAGGGACAGGTTATGATGTGTGCTGCAGGCTCTGGTGCCTCCAGTGATAGCTGTCAAGCAGTATGTGGCACAGCAGTTTTTATCCAGCACTTCTGTCGTAGATGAAGTTAAGTGTCTTGTGTATTCGTTTTGGTATATCCACAACTGTACAAGTAGGTGACAAGTTTCTGTTTATACATAGAAAACTGAGGCAAAAAGCTTGTGTAGAGCTTAGAAAAGCACACCAGAGAACTCTAAACTCTTAACTGCCCAGCTATTGCTCACCTACCCGTCTTTGTCAAACGCCGTGTATTTTTGTTGTGTGGATATAGTGTGCGTGTACATGCATTCGAAGACTTACAGTCTCATGTCAGGTATCTTTTTTTCATTGGAGACAGGGTTTCTTTGTGTGACAGCCCTGGCTGTCCTAGAACTCATTCTGTATACAGGCTGGCCTTGAACTCACAGAGATCTGCCTGCCTCTGCCTCACAAGTGCAGAAATTAAAGCTGTGCACCACCATTACCACCACCCAGCTCATGTCTGGTGTCTTCTGTAGTCACTCTCCACCTTGGTTTTTTGTATATAACTTTATGTATATTTGTGTTTTGCCTGAATGTATTTCGGTGTGCCATGTGTGTATGTAGTTCCTGCAGAGGCCAGAAGAAGGTGTCAGATTCTCTGGAACTGGAGTTACAGATGATTGTGAGCTGCTGTTTAGGTACTAGCAATCAAGGCCAGGTCCTTAGAAGAGGAGCCAGTGCCCCTGAGTCTTCTCTCCACCCAGTCCACCTTGTTTGCTGAGGCAAGTTTTACACTTGCCTAAAGCTCACTCATTGAGATAGTCTGTCTGGCCAGGAGCTCCAGGGAGCCTCCTGCCTCTGACTCTTCAGTGCTAGGAGTATGTATGCTCACATTTATGTGCATGCTAGTTCTTTTTATGATTTGTGGGTTTTTTTGGGTTTTTTTTTTTGTTGTTGTTGTTGTTGTTGTTGTTGTTTTGAAACAGGATCCTTCTGTGTAGCCCTGGCAGTCCTGGAACTTACTATGTAGACCAGGCTGGCCTCAAACTCAAAGAAACCCTCTTGCCTCTGCCTCCTGAGTGCTGGATTAAAGATTTGTACCAGACCTGCCCCCCCCCCATTTTTTTCCAAGTTATTGCTGGGTATTGTGGTTGGTGCATGCCTTTAATCCCAGCACTCAGAAGGATCTCTGAGTTCTAGGCCAGCCTGTCTATAAAATGAATTCCAGAATAGCCAGGGCTACCAGAGAGAAATTACACCACCACCCAAAAAAACTTAATGTATGTGTGTGGGTATTTGCCAGCATGGAGTAACTGTGGAGGCCAGAAGAGGTCAAAAGGTCTTATGGAACTGGAATTGCAGCTGGTTATTAGCCACCGAGTGTATCTGGGGACAGAATTTGGGTCCTCTGCAAGATAAACAAGTGTTCTTGATTGGTGACCCATCTCTCCATCACCTGGAGGCTGGAGTTAGGAAAGTTAAGTCTTCATGCTTGTACAGCGAGCACTTTCCTGAGCCATTGGTCCAGTATTTACCAGTGTGCGCATGCGTGCGCATGTGTCAAATGACAGCTTTAGGGTCAGCTCTCCTCCACCACCAGGTAGGTTTCAAGGATCAAACTCAGCTCTTCAGGCTTGGTGACAAGTGTCTTTACCTGCTGAGCCATCTCACCAGCCATTTTTTTTACTTTTTTAAAGCAGGCTCTTAGGCAGTGGTGGTGCGCCCCTTTAATCCCAGCACTGAGAGGCAGAGCCAGGTGGATCTCTGTGAGTTCGAGTCCAGCCTGGTCTACAAAGTGAAATCCAGGACAAGCTCCAAAACTACACAGAGAAAAAACAAACAAACAAACAAACAAACAAACAAAAAAACGGGTTGGGGATTTAGCTCAGTGGTAGAGCAAAGGCCCTGGGTTCGGTCCTCAGCTGGGGGGGGTGTAAACAAAAGCAGGTTCTTACCAAATTGAGCCGACTGCCCTTGACCTTGTAATCCTTCTGTCTCAATCTCTCCAGTAGGATTGCAGGCCTGCACCTCCGGTCTTCCTGCTCGCTTGCTTTCTTAGTTGGACCTGGACACTTTTGCTGTGGCCAGCACTGCTGGTTCATAGTCAGAATGTTATGTTGGATTTGTGCCTGAGCGTCCCTCCTTACCTCTCCACAGAGAAAGGAGACAGCAGAGATCTGCAACCTGATAGACTCTGAGCTGGGACCTGTATTTCTTCCTGTCTGGGAGGTAAAGGAGGTAGGGGAGATGGAGAGATCCAGAGTCCAGAGTCCACCGCAAGCCTCCTTAGATACCCCTGTTCTAGCAGGCCTGCCAGAAACTAGTTCTTCACTGATGGGCCAGGGAAGTGTATCTGACCTGGGGGTAGACCATACAGGAAAGCCAGGGTTTAAGGGCTGTGGATGTACCACTCGAGAGGGAAGGGATAACTATTTGGATCACAGTGGCTAGCTAGGGCCTGCCTCTGGCTTCAGGGTCTCTTCAAGTTCTAGCCGGAGGAGGAAGCTAGCATCACAGGCTGGGGGAGAAGAGGCGCTCGGCCCCCCGAATGGCTCTTGATGCCTATGAGTACTGCCAGGCTCCTGATTCTAACCTTCTAGGCCCTTGCTGAGCAAAGTTGGCCAACCCGTATGTGTTTAGTGGCATGAAGGTTGGAGTTGCTGGTGGCTGGGCATGAGAAGGCATGTGCTGGTTCTGACACTTGGCATTGTAAACATAAACTAAAACAGGCCTCAGCACAGAGCAGAGAAACACTGTTAAGAACTTGAGATGAACCCACAGAGGAGGACAATGCTAAGACTGGAGAAGGACTAGGAGATGAGCTAACCTGCACTTTCTGTTCTTCTCATTCCCCGGATTGGGTTCTCTGTTCCATGTCTTGACCATGGAGGTAAGCCACCCATGCTTTTTCAGTTCTCTGGCCTCTAGGACCCAGAAAACAGCCAGGCAGCTAAGCTCAAGAGAAGGAGCACACCTCCAGCCTCAGCTCTGGAGATACAGAGAAACTGAAATGGTGAGGACAATGTCCGGGCCAGTACTCACAAAGAGTAGGTGGCAAACCTCAGAGAACATCATGGCCATTAACCTTCTAGAGCCGTGGGACCCTTTGAGAAAATGTGTATAGTTCTAGACTTACTCTGTGTGAAGTGTATACACACGGATTGTGTGTGCATTTCAAGTTATTGGTGGTGTAGAAAGTAAGGTCAGAGTGAAAAGAAGATTTGCCATTCACTGACAGCCGGGTTTCCGTTTACTAGCCTGGGTTAGACAGTCATTCCTGCCTTGTCGTGCTCTATTAATTTCACTGACAGATTTTCATTATGTACAAGTATAAGTTATGACACCCCCTTTCTAAAACTGCCCGTGGTCAGCAAAGGAGGACCCATACGCCACTGAGGTTGAAAGATGAATCGTTGGTTTTATCACAATTTCACCAGCTAGCCCTGGAAAATCATAACAGCTATTGAGTGAAATCCATTGAACAGCATTCAGGCATTAGAAAGTAGATAAAAACTGAGGTGCACCACATTCTGGGTGTTCTGTGGAAAGGGAGAAGAGCACAGAATACAGACAATAAGGACACTCGAATGCCAGCTGGATACCAGAGAGAGGAGAGCTTCATCAAGAAAGAGCCCAGGGATCCACAGGGTAGAACTTCCCTGCTCCTGCAGGCAGTGAGCCTTTATGAAAGGAGGTAAGAACTCCTTCAAGAAAGAAAACCGGCCGGGCGGTGGTGGCACACGCCTTTCGTCCCAGCACTCAGGAGGTAGAGGCACACAGAGCTCTTGAGTTTAGGGCCAGCCTGGTCTACAGAGTGAGATCCAGGACAGCCAACACTGTTACACAGAGAAAATCTGTATTGAAAAACCAAAGGGAAAAAAAAGAGAGGGAGATGGGCTGGAGAGATGGCTCAGAGGTTAAGAGTACAGGCAGCTCTTCCAGAGGTCCTGAGTTCAATTCCCAGCAACCACATGGTGGCTCACAACCATCTGTATTGAGATCTGGTGCCCTCTTCTGGCCTGCAGACAGGACACTGTGTACATAATAAATAAATAACTTTTTTTTTTTTTTTTTTTTTTTACCCCGGAGCTGAGTACCGAACCCAGGGCCTTGCACTTGCTAGGCAAGCATTCTACCACTGAGCTAACCCCACCCCCAACTTCTTTTTTTTTTTGAGAGAGAGAGAGGGGAAAAACTGTTGCTGAGGAACTTGAGGTTGCAGTTAGAGCTCACACAAGGCCACAAGTGAGTAACTGAAATCTCACCAGCCAGAATGGAGAAACCACCTTGAACACATATAGAAGGTTCAGGCAAAGTTTGGACATGAGCTAGCTAAGCCCAGAGTAAAGCTACTCTGAAGGCAAGGCTGAAAATGGGAGAGGAGGGGTGGCAAGTGGTTAAAGATGCTCGGCTGGCCTGGTGACCTGAGCGCGTCCTCAAAAGGAAAGAGCAAACTCCTTCAAGCTGTCCTCCCGCTTCCAAAACTGCCACCATAAACACACATAAATAAATTATTTTTATTTTTTAATGTGGGAAGAGGGCTGGAGAAGTGGCTTAGCAAGTGAGATCTATGGCCAATCTTGCAGAGTACCTACATGGTGTCTCACAACCGTTTGTTGTTCCAAAGGAACTGATGACCTCTTCTGCCTCCATAGGAACTGCATGCAGGTGAAACACCATACACATAAAATAAAAAGAAATACATTTAAACAGAAAGAAAAGAACTCTAGTACCCACATAAAGCCTGCTTGGCACAGCAGAGAGCATGTATAGTCCCAACACTGGAACAGCTGAGACAGGAGAACCCCTGGAGCACATTGGCCAGTCTATCCAAATCACTGAGCGTTAAGCCAGTAAGAAACCTTGTCTCAAAATACAAGGTGGAGAGGCTAGAAAGATGACTCAGTGGTTAAGAGCACTGGCTGTTCTTCCAGAGGACCTGGGTTTAATTTCCAGCACCCACATTGTGGTTCATAATCATCTATAACTCCGGTTCCAGGGGATCCAGCACCACCTTTGGGCCTTTGCAGGCACCAGGCAGGCTCGTGGTCACAGAAATACATTCTGGTAAAACACTGATAGCCATGAAGTAAAACTTTAAAAAATAATATAAAGGGACTAGAGAGAGCTCGGTGGTTAAGAGTACTTGTTGCTTTTGCAGAGAATCTGACTTCCATTCCCAGCACACACATAACCGTCTGTATGTAATTCCAGCTCCAGGGCATCCAGTGCTTTTTCTGACCTCTGCAGGAACCCAAGCACTCGTGTGGTGCACATATATACACTCAGGCAAAACCCTCCTATACATAAAAAAAATTAAAATCTTTAAAATTGAAGTGTGGGAAAAGAACAATCTACTCTCCTGGAAATTGCCTGCAGATCATGAAGACAGCTGCATACGAGGTAGAGGCAGGAGGATTAGAGGTTCAAGGTCATCCTTGGCTGTATAGCATGTTAGAAGCCAGCCTGGACTACCTGAGTCTCATTTTTCCAAGGGGAGAAAAAGAAAGGGAAATCGCATGAAGAACAGCAGTTAAGGATGACTGAGAACTTACCAGAAACTGAGGCACAGACCAGAGTAAACTCCTCAAGTGGGAGTATGGTCCATACTGAACTCTGATTATACCACATCAACATAAACAACAAGGACAGTAACAAGCAAAAAGCACAGTACAAAACTCAACACCCACTTCTTGGTAAAAACTCAGCGGACTGACTGGAAGTAGCAGGGACATTCCTCGGCATGGTAGAGAGAAGCGTGTCTATAAATACTGTGGCTGATTGTGTGTGCTTGATTGTGAAGTCTGGACGCTTTCCCAAGATTGGAAGAGAAGAGAAGTTCTCTGCTTTGCCATTTCTGCTTAACACTGTATTGTATATTCCTGTCAGTGCAGTATAGCAAATAAATATAAACCTCAGTAAAGACACAAATGGAAAGGAAGAAAGACTGCCTGTTCACGGATAGCAGGGTAATTTGCTTAGAAAATCCTAAAGATTCTACAGAATGGTTTGTGAGATCCCAAGACCCAGGGTCAGTACACAGAAGTGAATTACATTATCTTCATATGAACAATGAATTATTATTGAGCTGTGACAGGGCTGGAGAGATGGCTCAGCAGTTACGTGCTTCCTGGTCTCACGAAGTACATAAGTTCAGTTCCCAGTGTCCATGTCAGGGCCACTGACAACCACCTGTAACTCCCAACTCCAGGGCATCTCCCATCCTCTTCTGACCTCTTCAGGTATCTACACACAATCTGTTTTTTTCTTTTCGTTGAAATATTTTCAGTAGTGTCAGAAAACACAAGTCCTTGGCAGCCACTGTGAGCTGGTCAGAGCTCCGGCGTCAGGTGGAGCTAGGCTGTACCCTGAGTCTTAGGGGTGGGTGATAAATGCCACCCAGAGAGCACTTCCGTTCTAGTCCAGAGACGCTTGCTCTCCGGCTCTGGGAGGGACCCTTCCTTGCTCTTCCCTCTGGTGGTTGCTGCTGTTCTGTGGTTATTCCTTCGTTTATAGCTGCATGCATGACTCCAGTCTGTCTTTGTCATTACCTGGCATTCTCCCTGTGTGACTAACTTTATTTGGCTGTCTTCTTGTAAGAACATTAATCCATTCAAATTGGGGGTTCACTCTACTCCACTAGGACCTCACATTGTCTGATTGCATGTGCAGCAACCCTGTTTACAAATACAGTTACATTCTGAGGTATGGGGTTAGGGCTTAAATGCATCTCCCTCTTTGTTTAATTCCTTACTTCTCTCTTGTCCTTCCTGCTGCCTCTAGAACCCTTCTTCCCAGCGTGCCCCTTTCCTTCTTTCATTTATTTCTCTATTATAGCCCACTGAGTTCAGTTAGTATTGCTTGCATGTGTATGGGTGTGAGCTTATATATTGGGTTATGAGTAACTTGCCATTGGCTACAGCCCTAAAGGAAAATGGCTGTCCTCCTCCCCCAGCAGTCATTAACTACCAATAGCTCCCCAGCTTTCCTGCCCATGCTGCAATGTTAGCAGTCTCTGTTGATTGCAAGTCAGCACAGCTGCCGGGGTTCACTGGTGCCACGGCCTAGTCATGTGCAGAAGGCGGGTTTACAGCACTTCCCCATCCTCCAGCTCCCACGTCTCTTCAGCTGTTTCTTCAGTGATGTGCCCTGAGCCTCAGGGGCGGGATAGGACGCTTTAGATGTCCCATTTAGGACTCTCAGCACCTTGGTTATGAGTCCATCTTAACTACTGCCCACTGCAAAAAGAGAATGGCACCAGTCTAAATATTTAGAAGGCAATTGGACAACATGGCCAGTTTGCAAGATTCAGTAGTAGATTCCCCCAGGAGCTCTAAAATCCCAGCCATGGGCTTTTGACCAGGTTTACAGTATCAGGCATAAATCTGTGGAGTGGGCCTCAAGTCCAGAGGGTCGCTTACCCCCATATATATATGATGTCACTACTGTACCGTTGGACGAATCTTGCTTGGCAAGTCGGTATTGGAGCATGTAGGGTCAACTACTGGTGACTTCCTCTTCCAGCAGCCTTCACAGCCCTCTGAGGCTTCATGAAAGCTAGCCAGCAGGAAGAAGTTTCTAGATCATTTCCACCTTGATTTCTCTGTGTCTTGTAATCAAAGTATGTGTGGGTTTTTTTGTTTGTTTGTTTTGGGTTTTTTGTTGTTGTTGTTGTTGTAGGATTTCTCTGTAGCTTTGGAGGCTGTCCTGGAGCTCCCTTTGTAGACCAGGCTGGCCTCGAACTGCCTCTGCCTCCCGAGTGCTGGGATTACAGGCATGCGCCACCACCGCCCGGCTGTGGTATCTTCAGCAATAGATGTTTTTTTGTCTGGTTTTGCTTTGTTGGTTTGTTGAGATGGACTCTGACTGTGTAGTTTCACAGACTCATTTGTCAGATGGATAGCTGGCAAAGGTTTTCTCAGTTCTGAAGGCCGCTGCTTTACTCATTGACAGTTTCCTTTGCTGTATAGAACTCTTTAATGTCATGGGGTCCACTAGTCACTTATTAACCATATTTCCTGAGCCACTGGATTCCTCATTCAGGAAGTCCTTACCTATGCCTTTCTATCCAGAAGTGCACTGCCTGGTACTCCTCTGGCAGTTTCAGAGTTTTAAATATATATAGTTTTATTTCGGTTTTTCGAGACAGGGTTCTCTGTAGCCCTGGCTGTTCTGAAACTCACTCTGTAGCCCAGGCTGGCCTCAGACTCAGAGATCTGCCTGCCTCTGCCTCCTGAGTGCTGGGATTAAAGACGTGCGCCACCACCTCTTGGCTCTGTAACTGTTTTTTTTTTATTTTTTTTATTTTTTTAATTTTTACTTATTCTTTTCTCATACAATACATCCCAGCTGCAGCCTCCCTCCCTCCGTTCCTCCCAGACCCCCACTACCACCTCCCCTCTTCCCCAGGTCCACTGCTCCTCCAAATAGCAGGCCTCCCAGTGATACCACCAAACACGGCATAGACACAAACCCTCATGTCAAGGCTAGACAAGACAACCAGGAGGAGGAGAAGGTCCCAAGAGCAGACAAAGAGTCAGAGACACCCCTACTCCCACTGTTAGGAGTTCCAGAAACCCTAAGTTAAACAGCCATAGCATGTGTACAGAGGACCTAGCACCCCCAACCCTCTCACTCCTTCAGAACCCCCCCTCTTCCAAAGGATTCCCTAAGCACCACCTAATGTTAGGGTGTGGGTCTCTGTATCTGCTCCCATCAGCTCCTGGAGAAAGGCTCTCTGAGGATGATTGGGCTAGGCACCCATCTGTGAGTATACAGAGTACCATTAGGAATCATTTCACTGACTTTGTTCTGGTCAGTCATGTTTGGTTCTACCCCAGGTCTCTGAACCACTCAGCTTCTGGTTCCTGGCCGTCCTAGCAGGAGCCAGCATGGGCTCCCTCTTGGCGCTTGGGCCTCAAGTTAGACTGATCATTGGTGGCCACTCCCATATGCTTTGAGCTTCTTCGTGCAGGCAGGACAGGTGTGGGTCAAAGGTTTGTGACTGGGTTGATGCCCTAGTCCCACTACTGGAGCCTTGCCTGGTTGCAGGAGATGTCTGGTTCAAGCTCCGTACCCCCCATTACTAGGAGTTCTTTCTAGGGTCACCCTCATAGGTTCCAGGAAGTTCTACTGCTCTAGGTTTCCACACTGCCCCCCAAATGCTCCCCTGTTCCAGTCATCTCCCCTGTATTCCCTCCATCCTCCCTCCCTCTCCCATGCATACACACCCCAGTGCCCTCTCAAAGTCTATTCTGTTCCCCTTGCCAGGGAGATCCATGCACCTTTCTTTCCTAAAGCCGTCCTTGTTACTTAGCTCTCTGGGTCTGTGGATTGTAGTGGGACTACCCTTTATTTAACAGCTAATATCCACTCATAAGCAAGTACATATCTGTTTGTCTTATCTTTTATCTTCTGTTTCTCTGTTTGCTTTCATCAATTTTCAAAAGTTTTCTGCACTCAAACTACTCTTGTGCTTACTCATTATCTTTTCGTGGGGTTTGAACCAGATCTCCCTTAGGACATTTCCCATTAGTAAGTCTGGGTTTAATGGCCCTTCCTTTGCTTCTTCAAACATGATTTCCTGATTTCTCTGAGTAAAATCTATTCTTACCCTATGTGTCTGAGTTTTACCTGCATATATGAAAATGCACCACATACATGGCTGGTGTCTGTGGAAGCCAGGAGAGGGTGCCAGGTCCCCTGGAACTGGAGATGCAGACTTGCAAGCTGTCCTGTGGGTGCTGGGAATTGAATCCTTGTCCTCTGCAAGAACAGCCAGTGCTCTCAACTGCTGAGCCGTCTATCCATTCCCTAAGCATGTTTACAACGACATCATACTTTCTGTGAAATTGGTTGTCTTGTCCTTCTTGGGCGGTTTCTGTTGCTCCTCCTTGTCCACCACGTGTGAGTCACACTTGACAGTTTCTGTGGGTCCCTAGTGCACTGTAGGAATCAATGGTGGCTGAGTCATTTTGCTTGCTTGTGACTTGGCCAGGCTTCTTCAGAAAGACTGCTTCTCCGTGATGACATCCACTGCCTCACAGCTGTCGCCTCCCGATGGAAGCGCCAGCAGTTACTGCCTGCTTTGCTCTGGGGCAGATTGTTGGGCAGTCAGATCCAGTTAAATTTGCGACCAGTAGTGAGATTGTCGGGCTGCTTTCGCTTGTGGTATTTCAGTGGGTTCCCTGAGTGAGAGCAGATTTGAGTTGGTCTTCCCTTTGTTCTAATCCCAAAGGACTCTTGCAGCTTCCTTTTCCCGTCTGGGCAGGCTGGCCTGCAGCTCTGCTCCTTTTTATTGTCAGCACTCCCTGGGGCTTGAGCTTTCCAGTGCAACGGTCTGACCTCAGGTGAGCACGAGCACTCTCCTCATGGATTGTATCTCTGGGGCAAACCCTCGGGACGCATGGCCGGGCAGTAGCTACTGCACTTCCCAGCTCAACACTCTCACTGTGCATATTCTGGTCTTCTCTGGCCCTGGGACTAGTCTCTATCTGGAAGCACTGTGAGTGAGGTGGGGGACCTGTCCAAGCAGGAATATGGACTGACAGTTGAGGAAGACACATCCTTCCAGGAGTATCCTTAAACCTTGACAGAACTGAGGAGAGGGGTCCCCACAACTTAGCCACAGCTTCTGGGGGGCAGCATCTGATATGGGGGCTTAGTGACAAGGAGAATAGACTAGTTCATGCCACAGGTACTCACTGACTGAATGAGTTTTAGTGGGACAAGGAGAATAGACTAGTTCATGCCACAGGTACTCACTGACTGAATGAGTTTTAGTGGGACAAGGAGAATAGACTAGTTCATGCCACAGGTACTCACTGACCGAATGAGTTTTAGTGGGACAAGGAGAATAGACTAGTTCATGCCACAGGTACTCATTGACCGAATGAGTTTTAGTGGGACAAGGAGAATAGACTAGTTCATGCCACAGGTACTCATTGACCGAATGAGTTTTAGTGGGACAAGGAGAATAGACTAGTTCATGCCACAGGTACTCACTGACCGAATGAGTTTTAGTGGTCTCATCAATCATTCTTACTTGTTTGATGCCTGTGGAACAATTTCAGGCATTAAGTGATCTAAACAAGCTTTGTGTGGGTCACTGGGAGGAGGCACTTACTTGCCCAGAACTCCACACTCCCGGCCCAGAAGTGGGGCTTTCCCTTTCATCTTCAGGGATAGGAATTCCTGATCGACTGTCTCATCCTGCAGCTGATCCATGGGTCATCCACCATCTCTGCTGATTTGGCTGTGACTTAGCTGCTTGCAAGGTCCTTCCCTGGTCTCGGGTTTGGGGTTTGGATTATGAAATGACCATGTATGAATCTCTTAGTTTTTCCTGTTTGAAGTTCATTTAGTGTCTTGGATGTTACATCAAATTTGGTATATTCTTGATTATTTTTCCTAAATAGTCATTTGTCCATTCTCATCTTCTGAGCCTCCTGTTAAGCATTGTGGGTTTGATGATGCCTCACAGGTCTCTACAGCTCTGTTCACTTTGATTCACTCTGTCTGGTTTTTGTTCTGTTGCTTTGTAGTAGAGACACCAGGACAACTTTTTTTATGTGCATTGGTGTTTGGCCTACATACATATCTGTGTGAGATCCTCTGGAACTGGAGTTACAGACAGTTGTGAACTGCCATGTGAGTGGTGGGAATTGAACCTGGGTCCTCTAGAAGAGCAGCCAGTGTGCTATTAACTGCTCAGCCATCTCTCCAGCCCCCACAGCAACTATTATAAGAGAAAACATTTAATTGGAGGCTTGCTTACAGTTTCAGAGGCTTAGTCCGTGATCATCAAGGCAGGGAACATGGTGGTACTCAAGGTGCTGGAGTAATCAAAAGCTACATCCTGAAACCTCAAAAAGCCCACTCCCAGTGGCACATTTTCTCCAACAAGGCCACACCCCCTAGTCCTTCTATTCCTTTCAAATAGCGCCGCTCCCAGTGCCTGGGCATTCAAACACGCAAGCCTGGGGTTACATGCTCAGACCACCACACGCTTCCTGTCTTTGGGCGGTAACCTCAGTTGACCTGTTGTTGTGCTTCTCGCCTCACAGTCTCCCTGTCCTCGGCTTCCTTGTCCCCAGGTGAAGTTGTTTGTTTGGTTGAGACAGAGTTTCTCTGTGTAGCTCTAGCTATGTTGGAAGTAGCTCTGTAGACCAGACTGGCCTCAAACTCACAGAGGTCCTCCTGCTTCTGCCTCCTGAGTGCTGGGATTAAAGGCGTGCGCCGTCGTCGTCGTCGTCGTCGTCGCCGCCGCCGCCGCCGCCGCCGCCGCCGCCGCCGCCACCACCACCACCACCACCCAGCCCCGAGATGAATTTTAACCTGAGTTTGCTTTCTGATTCCAGAGTGTCAACTTGGTGTTTCTTTTTCATTTGTACTGTTTTACTGAGATTCTCCGTTCATTAGGACATCATCCTTATACCCTGGTCCTTTGTGTATGGGCCTTCAGGTCTTTTTCATTTGTACTGTTTTACTGAGATTCTCCGTTCATTAGGACATCATCCTTATACCCTGGTCCTTTGTGTATGGGCCTTCAGGTCTTTGGCCTTACTATTTTAAGTAAAATAGCTAAGTTAGAATCTTTTTTTTTCTTTTTCTTTTTGTTTGGTTTTTCGAGACAGGGTTTCTCTGTGTAGTTTTGGTGCCTGTCCTGGATCTCACTCTTTAGACCAGACTGACTTCAAACTCACAGAGATCCGCCAGCTTCTGCCTGCCTCCTGAGTCCTGGGATTAAAGGCAAGCGACCACCTCCCAGCAGCTAAATTAGAATCTTTATTCTCATGAGTCTAACATAGCGGGTATATCGGTTGCTTTTTTTTTTTTTTTTCTATTATAAGTTCTAGCTTTTCTTTTTAATTTTAATTATATTATCTAAAAAAAAAATACTAAAAGGGATTCATAATGGTCATGTCATAATCCAGCTGTGAGCTTGAGACCAGGGAAGGATCTTGCAAGCAGCAAAAACACATCCACAGCCACCTCACCAGTCCCAACCATAGCCTTTTGTTTGTGTAAATGCCTCGTTGTTTTTGACTTTCATTAGTGATGGCTGCTGTGAAAGAGCGCTCCCCTGCATCTCTTACTTTTGTCATTGTGCCTTGTTAGGTCTGGTGACTTTCCTGGACTAATTATGTCATGTTTATGTTCTTGGTAGGCATTGCACTTTGTCCAGTTGACCTAATTGGGTAAATGGGGCTAAAATTTCCTTAAACAGCTGGAGCCGGAGAGTCTCCAGTCTTTCCTGGGCCTCTGCGCGTGTGCTAATTCCCATCTTTAACGTGTAGGCTGGGAGTTAACAACTCCACTTCACATCCTACTCCCCATTCCTGCCAGCAGCCCGAGAGCTTACGGCCCTCGTAGGTCTTCCCTGAGCTTGTAACAGCTTGAATGTATTCCGGAGTCCCTAGTGAGCCCTCATTCACTACCTTTTAAGGTTTCTGGCTAGCCTGTACTAGACATTGTCTCAGCAGCCATTTAAAATCTTCCAGTACATGCTTCATGTTTCTGGACTGGGTCAGCCTCAGGTCAAGCAAAGCCAGCCTTTCTGTGAGAGTTCTCTAGTACCAGGACTTTGAGCTAGCTCTCGTCCATCTTCCCACTGGCTTCAAAGCTGAGGGCAAGAATGGGGACTGGATGCATGCTGTCCAGTGCCCACTGCTTTCCCTGAGACAACCATGCACCTACCGATGCTTTCCCTGCTGCTTTGCATTCTCTTCCTCCTGTGTCCGCCTGCCCTGGTCTTCTCTCTAGGCTTGCTTCACTCCTCTGCATTTGGGAATGCAGCCCCAGTGCTAACCCAACACGTCTCCTTTTGATTTACTCTGCCTGCCTATATTAAAGGTCCCCACCCCAGTGAAGAGAACTGTTCCTGAGCCGATTTGTCTTGTGTATCCATGAGACTACTATCCCCTCCCACTGTGGGGCCTCCCCACTCCAGTATCTAATGCCTCTGAGTTGCCATGGCCCTCTTGGACTGTGTTCAGGAGGGCACTAGCACAGAAGTGCAGCCATGCACTGTTCAACAGTCTTGTTCTTGCCAAGTGGTGGTGGCCCACGCCTTTAATGCCAGCACTTGGGAGGCAGAGGCAGGCGGATCTCTGTGAGTTCGAGGCCAGCCTGTCAACAGAGTTCCAGGACAGTCAGAGCTATACAGAGAAACCCTGTCTTAAAAAACCAAAAAGAAAAAGAATGAGGTGGTATATCTAACTAAGTCAGCTCCATCTTAGCTATTCTTTCGTTTGTTTGGTTTTTGGTTTTGGACACAGAGTTTCTCTTTGTAGCCTGGCTGTCCTAGAACTCGATTTGTAGATCAGGCTGGCCTTGAACTCACAGAGATCTGCTCACCTCTGCCTCCCAAGTGCTGAGATTAAAGGCATCATCACCATGCCCAGCCAGTCTTCATTATTCTTAAGGAAAATTTGCTGATTAAAGCTAATTAGTCCCTAGAGATGACCAGAATGCTCTGGGTGATTTATGAGTCTAAACCTAGCAACTGAAAACTGCCAGGGAGTAGGACCCTGTCTTTAGCTACATGGTTCTCACTGTTCAGAGCTAGGCTCCATGGTCTGGATGCCAGCCATGGAGTCCTAAGATTAGCTCACCTCCTAATGTGTGCTGCCTGCCACACATGGAGAGGCACTTGAGGCCACGGTGGAAATACCGTGGCAGCTGCTACATGCCGCCTGCCCGTGTGTCTCCTGACAGAGTGGGAACAGCTTCCACGTGTTTGACCAGGGCCAGTTTGCCAAGGAGGTGCTGCCCAAGTACTTCAAGCACAACAACATGGCCAGCTTCGTGCGGCAGCTCAACATGTGTAAGTACCTTGTATGGGATAGTATGCCTCCTTCCCTGGGGTATGGAGAAGCAGACCCCAACATGTTGCTGAGAGATGGGGTTCTGGGTTGGCTAAGGAAGGTTCCTCATGGGTATAAGCCTGAATTTCCCAGGGAAGAGTATATGAGACCCTACCCTAGTAGCTACACTTCCATTTGCAAGAGGGGAAGCTGTGCAAAGACAAGGTCTTTTCCAACCGTGACTGACTTGCTATGGTAAATGGACACCAGCCAGAATCTCACACAGTTTTTTAGGAGGCCCCTTGCCTGCCCTAGGCCATGGCTAGGCTGTTGGAGGTCTGGGGTCTGGTCCCTGGCCCTCAAGCAGAACTGCCCCACCCCCATATGCACAGATGGCTTCCGAAAAGTAGTCCACATTGAGCAGGGTGGCCTGGTCAAGCCTGAGAGGGATGACACCGAGTTCCAGCATCCATGTTTCCTACGTGGCCAGGAACAGCTCCTTGAGAACATCAAGAGGAAAGTGACCAGCGTGAGTCACCAGCCCTGAGTACAGCCCCCCCTGTCCTTGGCTCTCCCTGCAGACTGAGCTCGGAGCAGTGTCAAGGTGCTGCTGCTAGGCTGGCCTGAAAGCACAGCCTGTCCCTCTACTCATCTCTCTCTGACTCCCCCACACCCCAGTGTTTCCCCTCCCCACTTCCTGGATGCCTAAGTAAAGCACAGGAGCCTACCACACTCCAGAGCCCTTCAGACTCTCGTGTGCCCAATCCTTAGGTGTCTACTTTGAAGAATGAGGACATAAAAATACGCCAGGACAGTGTCACCAGGCTGCTGACGGATGTGCAGCTGATGAAGGGGAAACAGGAGTGTATGGACTCGAAGCTCTTGGCCATGAAGCAGTAGGTCTCAAGGCTCAGGAGGGTGGCCAGGTTGCTTTGGGTTGCTCTTCTGCCCCACCCTGCAGACATTCAGGCTTCTCTCCCCCTTCCCAACCTTCCTTCCATTGTTTCTGTGGCAAAAACTGCTTGACCTGTCCACAGAATAGGGTTGGGAACTCCCTGCTGCCCCCACTTCTCACTCCCCTGCTGGGCTCCACATTTTCAGGATTTGAGCTCACAGACCCTCCTTACATGTTCCTCCCTTAAAATCAGGGCTGGCAGGAGCCAACCAGAATAGTCCTGGGGCCAGACCTCCCCATTGTTCTCTATTCCCAATGGCCCCCACTTCCCTTTATCACTCAGTCCAAGGCAACACAGTTCTCAGCTGCCTTTTACCCCCAAATTGAAGGTAATCAGTTTAGGATCTTTCCCAAAGCCCTGTCCTATGTGTCTAGCCAATATGTGACAGGTCCTGTGGCCCCCTTTCAGCTAGGATCCTGAGGTGTACCCTCAGGCTCTGTCCATGCCCTCCTTCCCTGGCTGACACTTGAATCCTCCCCAGAAGTATAGCAGAGCTAGGGAGTCAGTGGTGCCAGTGAGCCAGCCCCCGGCTGGTCCAGCGCTGCCTCGCTAGTCTGTCAACAGCCTGACTCTGGCTCTTCATGTGCGGCCCAATTGACCCAGCAATGTGTTGCAGCGAGAACGAGGCCCTGTGGCGGGAGGTGGCCAGCCTGCGGCAGAAGCATGCCCAGCAGCAAAAAGTTGTCAACAAGGTGGGCAGGGCTGGTGGTAGGTGGGTCCCCTCCATAACTGGGCCAGGGTGACTGTATCCTCTCTGCCCCACAGCTCATTCAGTTCCTGATCTCACTGGTGCAGTCGAACCGGATCCTGGGGGTGAAGAGAAAGATGTGAGGCTCTGGGGATGCCTGCACTGTCCACTCTGGCCCTCCACCTTGGTGTCCTCTGCTTGCTGTGTATCCTGGGCACCACCAAGGTCTGTGGGCGGTTAACCTGTCTCTTCCCTGCAGCCCTCTGATGTTGAGTGACAGCAGCTCAGCACACTCTGTGCCCAAGTATGGTCGACAGTACTCCCTGGAGCACGTCCCTGGTCCTGGCCCATACTCAGTAAGCATCAAGCTTCATGGGACTTCCACTAAGTGTATAGTGGGTGCTGGTGGCCCAGGCTACCACAGGTATGTCTCACATGTGGCCTTTGTCTCTAATTGCAGGCTCCATCTCCAGCCTACAGCAGCTCTAGCCTTTACACCTCTGATGCTGTCACCAGCTCTGGACCCATAATCTCTGATATCACTGAACTGGCTCCTACCAGCCCTTTGGCATCCCCAGGCAGGAGCATAGATGAGAGGTGGGGCTTCCTCACCCTTATACCTCCTGTCACCCTAGTGGGCCAGCCTTTATGGGCCCGGGGCAAAGTTGGAAGTGGGTGAAGCTAACGTGTCTCCCAATGCCTAACATGTTCAGGCCCCTATCCAGCAGCACCCTGGTCCGCGTCAAGGAAGAGCCCCCCAGCCCACCTCGGAGCCCTCGGGTACTGGAGGCAAGCCCTGGGCGCCCATCCTCCATGGATACACCTTTATCCCCAACTGCCTTCATTGACTCCATCCTTCGAGAGAGCGAGCCGACCCCTGCTGCCTCTATGGATACAACCGGAGCCCATGCCCCTGCACCCCCACCCCCTTCTGTTCCTGAGAAGTGCCTCAGCGTAGCCTGCCTAGACAAGTGAGTGATGTGCCCATCCTGCCTCCCTGTAGCCTCTGAACCCCACAACGTGAGATTTCCTTAGACTGGACACAGGATTTAGCAAGGGACAATCCCTGCAGTTTGCTAGAGCGATGGGTTGGATCTGTCCCCCAGACCTCAGAGTGAGTGCAAAGCTGGGGAGGGAGACTAACCACATCACTAGAAGTGGGGTACACCCTGCCTACTAGGCCACCCTCACTATTGGCATCACCCTCTCTTATGGAAACCCCAGGATCTTTGGATCTGTCATTCCCCCTAGATAGACCTGACATAAGAAATGATGAACTAGGGCCCAGCCTTGACCATCCCTCAGGCACATCCTAGAGGCTGAGCAAGCGAGCGAGCGAGCGAGCGAGGACGGTGGGCACAGATCCCCCCGTCCCCCGCCTGCAATGGGGGGGCTCTTGTCTTTGTATCTTGCAGTTTGGCTCGCGCTCCACAGATGTCTGGGGTCGCCCGCCTCTTCCCCTGCCCCTCCTCTTCCTTTCTGCATGGCCGAGTCCAGCCAGGGTTAGCGCTGCCCCCACTTGGGAGGGAGGAGGACTCCGCCAGGGCCCCTCCCACAGCCGTGGACCAGTTCCCAACCTGGGCATAGCACTTGCCCTGCCTGGCGAAGAGCACCAGGGGATGGTCTCACAGGCTCTGCATCTCCACTGACTCCCCTTTGCACAAGCCAGTAGCTGTGATAGGGACAAGTTTCCTGCCTGGCCCAGCCACCAGTACAGGCTGCTATGATGAGCTTCCTGTCAGGGTAGGGTAGGCCCCATGGCATTTGCAAAGCCCATTTAACTGCCTTGCCCATGGCTCAGGTATGTCTTTGGCCTAAGACCTTCTGATCTAAGGGAGTACAGGTCTACCCATACCAAGCACAGTCCTGTTTCCTCTTACTCTTCCTGGGGCAGTGGCAGGACTTTGTTGAGCCAGAAATATCTGCCTGCCCTCCTGCCCATTCTAGCACCAATGCCCCTCGTCCTTTCTCTCCACCACAGTCTTGTCCCAGCCTCAGTCACTACCAAAGCCGCCTAGGTTGTCCTGCCCGTGGGCCATGCTATATCCCCTCCTCAGCAGCCATGGAGGGCAGGCGTACTACTCCCTTTGCTGGCATCTCCCCAGAGATACACACACTGTCCCCCAGCCGTGATGGCTATACAGATGGACCTTGCCTGGGGGGCTGCAACCAGAGGGGAGCCCTTCTCCAGCAGGAGTGTGGCTGGGTGGGAGCCTGGGGCACTAGTTCACCTGCCCACTTGCCCTGGGCCAGGAACGAGCTCAGTGATCATTTGGATGCCATGGACTCCAACCTGGACAACCTGCAGACCATGCTGACAAGCCATGGCTTCAGTGTGGACACCAGCGCCCTGCTGGACGTGAGTCTGGTCATCCCTACCCACCCTGCCCCACCCTGCCCACCAGCCAGCCCTGACTTCCCCCTCCTCCTACAGCTGTTCAGCCCCTCGGTGACCATGCCCGACATGAGCCTGCCTGACCCGGACAGCAGCCTGGCCAGCGTGCGTAGGCGGGCAGGGTGGGGGGCAGAGGGGCCATCAACAACCCTCATTGTGTGTTCTCTGTCCCACAGATTCAGGATCTACTATCTCCCCAAGAGCCCCCCAAGCCTATTGAGGCAGAGAACAGTAACCCTGACTCAGGTGAGCTAAGCTTCTGTCCCACTCCTAACCCTCACGTCCAGCTCGCCCAACCCCACCATCCTGACCCACGCCCCACAGGGAAGCAGCTGGTACACTACACGGCTCAGCCCCTGTTCCTGCTGGACCCTGACGCCGTGGACACAGGGAACAGCGAACTGCCTGTGCTCTTTGAGCTAGGGGAAAGCTCCTACTTCTCCGAGGGGGATGACTACACGGACGACCCTACGATCTCTCTTCTAACGGGCTCTGAACCCCCGAAAGCCAAAGACCCCACTGTCTCCTAGAGGTCCCAGGATTGTCAGGATGGCTTGTGGCTGGCTCCCAACCTACCCCTAGGACATGGATGATCCTGGGGAGACGAGACAGCCAGGCAGTCCAGGGCATCCTAGGTCAAGCCACCACAACCATAGTGGAGCATGGATGGGGCTTGAGCCTGGACAGTGCCTCAGGTCAAGAGGAAGGTCCTGAGGGCTGGACACCTGCTGCCTTCACCCCAGCCCCAGGTCTGTTTTCTGTGTTGGAGCTTCACAGCCACACTTGGACTGGCTCTGCAGGTTGTTCATAAAATTGTATTTTGGATTTTTACATGAGAGTCCCCTTTAACCCTTCACAAATAAATAAATATATATATATATATTATACACATACACACACACACAGAGAGATGAGCAATGATAAACAGACAGAACCTGTGTTTCTTCCTGCCCTACGGGATGCAGAAGAAGTGGGTGTAGGCAAGGAGCCCAGAATGCAAACATGCCTCCTTGGGGAAATATAGATACCTGTGATACCCTTAGGCTCACCTGATGCTGATGCCCAGTGTTGTTCAGAGGTTTTTTTTTTTTGGGCTGGAGGAAGTGAGGGAAGTTGTTCAAGACAGGGTTTCTCTGTGTAGTTCTGGCTGTCCTGGAACGAACTTCGTTGCCCAGGCTGGCCTCGAACTCAGAGATACGCCTGCCTCTGCCTTTCAAGTGCTGGGATTAAAGGCGTGTGCCACCACATGGCTCACAGGTTTTTCTGATGCATGTTGTCAGCAGTACCCCTCCCCCGTCATTGGGTGTATCCATTCACATGTTCTACATGGGAATGCTGAACATATTGGCAGAGCCAGGTTCCCACGTCTATCAGGTACTGGACTGGTTCTGAACTTGTTGCTGATGTCTCCTTGGAATGTGAAGACAGAGGTGGAAATGGCCTCACAGGTGACCTAAGGCAGGCTGTGGTGCATGCCCTGTGTCCTGAGGCAGCTGAGATCATACTGCTTACTAGACACCTACCTAACTGCAGGTTAAAGTCTGCAACCTGGCAGATTAACTTAACTAATCTGTTAAGGCAAAGGTGAGACCCTAGATTGCCAAAACATGTAAAAGTCCTCTGTCCAATATGGCAGGTACCAGGACTTGGGCTGTCTCTACTACCAAAGCCAAGAGTGGTTTGGAAGAGAGGCCCAGCCCAGTCAAGTTTGGCCCCTGCGCAGCACAGCCCAGAGCCACTAGCCCAGCTTGCTGAGCAGCCTGCTCCCAAGGAGTTCAGACAGATGAAAGGCACAGCATATGGAATTCCTCACCCCAGGCAGTCAACATACAAAACCTCTCCATGATTACCCGGCCTCTAGAAATGTAGATCCAGGTTCCTACTAGTGGCACTGTGGAATCAGGGTGCTTACCTGGAGTTCAACATCAACACAAGTAAACCCTAAACTCTGCATGTCATCTCTTAAACCCGACTCCTCACAAGGGTTCTAGACAATACAGCCAGCCTGCCACAGGGTCATCCTCATTGAGTGCACACAGCTGTGAACCCTGGTCCTGCATGAATCAATAGAGCAGGCCAACAACTCACTAGGCTTTCATGAGCAGTAACATTGCTCAGCCACTGTTCTTAAGCTGCCACTGCATGTGGCTGCCTACTGTGTCCTATTGTGCAACTCAACAACTTCACAAACTCCATGAGACTATAAAGTAGATGGAGACCATGTGACCCAAATCTCTGCAGCACTGTGCCCTTAGCTGGAGCCTGGGCACTCCAGTCCCTGAAGCAGTGTTGCACAGCACACATGGGTGTAGGTCCTCCTCGGCAGCTTCCACACCCCAGGAGGCTGAGGAGGGTTTTAGACAGCACTTTATTGATGCCCTCTGCCCCTGGTCAGCACAGATTCCCCAGCACTGGCTTATATTAGCTGGACTCAGGTGCCATCCCCAAGAGCGGGAGTGGGCCCCATAGGGGCAGAGAGGCCTCCCAGATTAGGAGGAGTGTGCAGGTAGCCAGGAACCCCTCCAAAACTCCTGGCCCAGGTTACGGAGGGCCGGCCCTTGGCAGTATCTCAGGCCCCTGTTGGGGCATCATAGTTGAGCACGTAGTAATCATGAACATACATGAGCACAGCCACTGGTTGCCCAATGATGAGCGTCACCCACACAGCTGCGTTGCCGTAGTTCCCCTGGAAGAAGCGGCCCACAATCCAGGCCAGTGGGATCTGAGGACACAGCGAGACTACACTCAGGTGGGGCTTGGCACAGATGGAGGCTGAGAAAAACAAGCTTTGCAGAATTGTTGCTCACCTGAGCCATCATGGCTGTGAATGCCCAGAGGCGGAACATGCGTAGGGGGATGCTCACTAGGTACTAGAGTATGGGGAGAAGAGAGGTCAATGTTTGGAGCTGATGGCTACAGCCCTGCCCAGAGGTGATGTGGGATGCGCTCAAGAGCACTAACCTCATGGAAGAAGGCTGAGGCCAGAAACACCCCTGTCCTGGCCATCCATCTGTTGCTGCCCAGTCGGAGCAAAGGCTTATAGAAGTGTCTGCAGAGCAAGGAAGCCATAGGATGAGGCTAATGCCATAGGGCCCAGGTCCACAACCACATTCCACAGGTGCATACACCACCCTACCTGCTGCACCACTTATGCACGGGAATATTCCAGTTCTGCCAAAAGTAGGTGACAGACTCAGCATTCCTTGGGGTCAAGAAACAATGGGATAAGCAGAGCATGCCATGACCTACCCGGATCCCCAGAGACACACCACTTACCACCAGTCCCGGTAGAACTCGCGGTCTCCAAACTGCATGAGCTCTGCCACAGCATTCAGGCAGGAGTGGAAAAGCCAGTAGAAGAAGATGAGCCAGATGAGATGGTTGGGAACCTAGAGGAGATGGTTCCAGGTTGCAGATTTCCCACTTATCCCTCACACTTCACCCACTGGAGCCTCTGAAACTCACCGCCAGCTTCAAGAGACGCTCGATGATACGTGAATAGTCCATATCCTGTGGAGAAAGGCTGCCTCAGCTGGCTGTATCACCTCCCATCCACCCCCGCCACAGTGGAACCTAACCTTACCTTGAAGGGCTTCATGGAGTTCTGGATAGTAGGGACCATCCACTGCAAAGCAAAGGACCACATTGGTTTCCCTCAGCTATGCTAAGCCCTACCATACACCCAGTCGTGCCACGTACCTGTTGGATCAGCCCGACTTGAAGCTGGGTGAAAAAGAGCTGGGGGAAGAACACAGCAGTCAGCTGAAATTTCAGTTGCACACACCCCAAGCCCTGCCCATACCAGCCCTCAAGGCCCAAACCTTACCATCTCAAGAACCCGTCGCAGCAGAAAGCGCTTTCGTATTCGCGGGGACCGAGGAAAGTTGAGCTCATAACACAAAGTAGGAGCAAAAATGAAGTAGTAGAGATCTAGAAGGGAAAGGTAGGCACTAGGACTACGTAGTAGCCCTGAGCTTGACTTACAGTCCTGCCTCTGAGAGCCCCAACTCCACAGGTCCTCACCTCGGTAGTTCAGGTTGTCTGGGTAGCTCACAGTTTGCTGAGCAGCAGCCCCACTGACTTTCTTCCCTGCAGAAACTGCCAGCAAAGCAAGACAGCAGGGTGAGCCATGAGGCCCAGGCTCAGTCCTACAGGCAAATCCTAGCCCTGACAGCCTCTTACCAGCTTTGGCCTTGACTCTTCGCTGGCGGCACCACAAGTTGACATCACGGTAGGAAAAGAGCTTGAGGAAGATGATGGAGTATGATGCCAGAGCAAACACAGAACCCACTGCAAGATAGGTGGATCAGCCATGTCTGCCCATACACCATGGTTAACACAGGAAATGTAGGCTCAGCTATGACCAACCACATCACATGAATAACCTGAGGTCAGCTCAGCATGGGCTGGGACGGCTGGGATGGAGACACACCTGGAGTGATGGACTCAACCAGTAAGGCCACAGCTGCTGGGAAGCAGATGATGGTAGCCAGGTTAACCACATGTAGCAGCAGCCCCATCTGCTCTGTCAAGGCACCCTGGAGAGGGAAAGAGCATTCAACCAGGTCCTCTGCCCTGGGAGAAGACTATCAGGCCTAGTAAGAAGAGCCTATCACCAGTAGGCCACCAGTGACTGCAGCAAGGAGGGGATGGATAGCACACCACTTACCACTGCCAGGCGCTTCTCAATCTGAAATGCAGCCACAGGAAAGATGTTGGATACTGAGGACAGAAGCATCACAGGATAGGCTCAGGCCCTGGTCAGCCTATCCCCCACCCATGGCCCTTCTTGGAGTGCAGCTCACCAATAACCAGGCATGGGGCAGGCCAGCTGTAGGGGTCCTTCAGAAACAGAGACACCACCTGGATGGGATCCACCAGGATGCCATACCTGGGGGTGGGGCAATGGGGGCCTGAGTAGAGGTGGGCCTCATGGCCTGAGCAAGCAGGGGAGAGAGAATGGGGCCTGAAAAAAGTACTCACTTGATGAGGTTCTCTAAAAATAACCTGGCATTACTCAGGATCTGCAAGAGACAATCAGGAGGGTTCAACCCCAATGGTGCTAACACAGCCGACCTGACCCCAGCACCTTCAACACTTAGCCTTGCCCAGGGTACTGGTTCCTTCAGTTCCTAGTTAAGGAGCCAAGAGGCTACAAGCAGGCCCTGAGGACAGGACAGGCAGCAGAAAGACTCATCAAAACAGAAAAGATCAGGGGGTGGGTTTTTCTGTACTGAAGTCAGCTACCCTAACAATACTCAAAGCTCCAAGAGTGTGGCCCAGTGTAGCTCATCTAAGGACTAAGCCTTTGGACTTTAGCCTGAGATTCAGTATTTGGTCTCCATCCTCATCCATCTCACAAGCACCAGACCCAGGCCTGGAGCCACCAACCTGGCCAACTACCCAAACAGATGGAGGCAGTGGCCAATACGGACAAGGAAACACTGGTGAGGTTCTTTGCCTGGATGATCAGAGAAGGTACCATGGAGGTGGTACAGCTAACCAAGGCCTAAACCTATGTCCAGGGAAAAGGTGCTGAAAGCCTCAGAAACCTTTCAGGGCACAATAGGGTAGAGACTCTTCCACATTGGATAGCCAAAAAAGCCATGCCTAAAGCAGGAACAGACACTTCTAGGCAAGGGCAATAGGTATCAGACCATATCTGAGTGTCAGAAGCTGGGTGAAGATAGCCCTTTGCCCCTGACCCACCCATCAGGTTGTCCCTTTGAGCCTTAGACCCAAAGTCTTCTGGGGTGGAGATGCAGAGCTCCAGTAGGAACCAGGCCCTAGAGGCAATAGGCTGGGACATGGCATAGCACCCCAACCACCTATACCCAAGACTGAAGGAAAGTTACAGCATAGGACATATATCCTCAAGATTTTGTCCATGCTTTTCTAGGGAGGCCACAGAGTACCCCCTCCTTAGCCTCTCAGCCTCCCAGCCTAAAGAGCAACCAATACACCTCTCCATATCCCTGCTCTCCCATATCACACCCACACAGCCAACAGGGACCTGAGGAACTACCAGAGTATTCAAGATACTCATCGTCTCTACTACCCCTGAGCCTCCCACACAGCTAGCCTGGGATCCAAGAGAAAGCCAATGTAGCCACTGCAAGGACCACCCCTGCTTCCTCCCAACCAGCCTAGTGCTAGCAGCTATATGGAGCTAGCCTTCAAAGGGCAGAGCCTGTACCCAGGGCAAGGGCACCCTGGAAGGTTCTACCATACCTGGCCTCAGTGAGTCTGCTCCCACATTCCTACTCACCAGCATCACCACACACCAATTCAGGATGCCACGGTAATTGCTGAAACCACTGTCTGAGCTGAACAAAGAATCTTGTAGACGATGGCACCTAGCAAAAAAAAGACAGAATCCTGCCCAGTAAGCAATGACCAGTAGGACTGGGATAAACACACTGAGACCCACTCCTGCCCCAGGTGTCTTTCCTACCTAGAGTCCATTGTCCATTTACAAACAGGAAGAGGAGACAGGTAAGGCCATTCTAGTGGCTATATAGCTACTGGAGGAAAAGGTCTCAGAACTACCCAGAGGCCTTTCCCTCTAGGCAGCAGAAAACGTTCATCACAGGCAGAAGAAGCAAAATGGGTCTGTCTCCATGGAGTTTGAGCTCCAGAAATCTCCAACCACAACAATGCTCTTGGGCCACAAAGATAATCCCACCTGGGTATGTGTGGACCTGTGTGGACCTACCAAGTACTGCTGGGACTGCCCATCCAACCTACCACATCACTCATGGAGGAGTTCCCAGCATGGCCAGGCAAAGCATTCTCCCTACATTTAAGACACATAGGCCCAGTATAATAGTTGGCCAACTGGACAGGTGTCTCCATGACGGGTAAGGTGACCTGGTGACATCCCACACAACCTAAGTCAGAAGCTCATTTTTTAGTAAAAGGGGGGGACCTGTAGGGTTTTGGGTAACTGTTGCCTTGCTTGCTGACCTTGACCTTGACCTTGATATCCTCCCTATGCTAATTCCCAGTGAGATTCCACCCTCCTGGATGCTTAAGGGAAGTTCCTTATCTGTGTATCCTGCATATTGGGCATTAACAGCTTAGTTGCAAGACTAAAAACATGGAAGTGAACTTCTGCCCTCCAGGGTTCTCCCATTGTGCTATAAGCCTGTATTTAAGACCTTCTCCCTCCTTCAGTAAACAGCATTCAGCATTCAAAAAAAGAAAGAAAGAAAGAAAGAGAGAGAGAGAGAGAGAGAGAAAGAGAAAGAAAGAAAGAAAGAAAGAAAGAAAGAAAGAAAGAAAGAAAGAAAGAAAGAGAAAGAAAGAAAAATTCCAATTCTGAGGGGCTTGGACCTGCCTCAACTGAATGTACCAGGCTTTGCTGACGCCCCAAAGGAAGCCTCACCTTTTCAGAGGAGGAAATGGGGGATGGGTTGGGAGGGAAAGCTGGGGGGGAGCAGGAGGAGGAATGAGAGGGGGCTCTGTGGTTGATATGTAAAATGAGTACAATATTTCTTAATAAAGAAAAAAAGTGAGATTAAAAAAAATAGTTGGCCAAGTGCCCAGCCTTAACGTGGAGCAGTGGTTAGGCCTTCCTACTCATGTTAAGTTCTGTGTCCCTGCCTTGGTTCAGGGGTCATGAGGCAACTCCTTGGGCCTGATGGCAGGGAAGGCCCCGGAAGTAAGCTCCTTCCTACCCATGAAAGCTCTCACCCAGTGATGGGATGCAGGACACCCAATAGACACTGCTTGTCAAGAACTATACTAGGCCTGGCAAAGGAGTACTGTGTGACTAAGATAAGACCCAGAATCAGCTCCTGGCAAAGACAACAGGAAAATCCCAGAGCCCTAGTCCCACTAACTAATGCCCTCACTCTCACCACCTGTGGCCCCACCTTGCCCTCCAGCTACTGTGACACCAGGAAGCCATACACAATTGAGCAAGACCTAGCTTTTGAAAGCAAAGAGGCCAGGGCCTCCCCTTCCCTCTCACCTCATACACCTCTACCCTGGAGCATCTGAGAAGTAGCAGGCCAGGAGACCTACCATAAGTGCTATCCCACAGATGCCCTTTTAGGGCTGACCATTCCTCATAATAATAAGGGTGAGCCCTAGCTTTGGTTGGGGCCGGAAGTCTGACGGACTTCTCCAGAAGAGGGCCAAAGAGGCTGGAGCAATGGCAACAAGCCCAATCTTTGCTATCAAGACTGAGGTCTTTTTCTTCCTTCGTGACAGGCTTCTCTGTATGACAGCCCTGGCTGTCCTGGAACTCACTCTGTAGAGCAGGCTAGCCTCAAACTCACAGAGATCCACCTATCTCCTGAGTGCTGGGACTAAAGATGTGTGTCACCACTGCCAGGATCAAGACTGAGACCTACCCCACGCCCCAAAAAAAAGCCGGACAGTGGTGGCGCACGCCTTTAATCCCAGCACTCAGGAGGCAGAGGCAGGCGGATCTCTGAGTTTGAGGCCAGCTTGGTCTACGGAGTGAGATCCGAGGCAGCCAGAACTATACAGAGAGACCCTGTCTCTTTAAAAAGAAACAGATCTACTTGGCACCTAGTCTCATCTACACTAGCTCCTGGTTAGTAGGAGGGCAGTCATATCCCTCTTACAGTCCATGCCATGCTACAGCACCAAAGTGAGACAATTCCATCGTAGTTCAAGCCCAACTCCACTCCCCACTGTCCATTTCCTCAGGACTAGTCTCCCAGCATCTACACACTAGGCCCATGTGATAGAAGCAATAGATATGACTGTGGTCCCTACTGAGCTCCACATTTCTCCCCCAAACTGCCCCTGACTTCTGATTGCTGCCCTTGTTTGGGGTATACCTCCAAACTGACTTCACTGGCTTGATGTGGCTATCTTTAAGGGGCAATACCACTTAATTAATTAATAGACTAACAAGCAAACAAACAAACAAAATGAAGAAGCAACATCATGAACAAGCAGGAAGGCACCTCTGGGTCTGTCTACTAGACCTTCCCACCAGTCCCTCCCCCAAGCTGAAGCTCTGTGCTTTCAGCACAGCTATCCCAAAGCCTCCTGGCCCCAAAAACCTCATGGCTGGCTCTGTGCCACAACCCACCAACTACTGCTTGCACATAACCAAAGCTGTTTCACAAGACTGACCTCTCTCCCCTTTGAGTAACCAAGGAGACCATGCTGCTTTTTCTGTAGCCATCTCCAGAATGAAGACAGAAGTGGAGAATGGGTCCCCCTTTCCAGAGCTGACAGTAAGCAGACAATCTTTGTTTTGTTTTAGGAGACATGGTCTGTGTAGTCCAGGCTGGCCTTGATGACCCTCCTTCCTTAATCTCCCAAGTGCTGGTATTGCAAACCTGTGCCACTACATTGTATGCTTGCCTGGTTTAGCAGGCAATGTCTTAAGAGCTTATTTTTAGGTTCCTTCTGTTGGGCTTCTAATTCCTTCCTTAACTGTCTACACCAATGTCTCAGGTCCCTCTATGGACTGCCCATCCCGCATCTTGAAGGCAGCATTCCCACTGTCCCGCCTCCACTCATGATACTCCCTCCCTTCCTAGATGAGAGACACCTGTCCCAGGGGAGGAAGCCCCCATCCACCAATGCCTGCAAAGGTCTAAGCTCGCCACTGGAACCAGAAGCAAGTGGGCTGAAGGGCAGGCTGCAGAAATGGCCAGAAGGAAAGAGGAGCTGGCTAGCCATGACCACAGCTGTTTGTGCCACCCTCTCACCTACTAAAGGGCCTGCCCATGTCCTGTGCCTTCCAGCTGTTCTACACTCACTTCCTGAGGCCAAAAGGACACAGGATAGCTGGCCATCTCTCCTATATCACAGAGGCCTACCCAAGTAAACCACACATAGAGCAAGGAAAAGCTAGCATTCTCTCCTACCTCCTTCAACCACACAAAAGCACTGTAAGACATGCCCATCCCCACACACATGTCAAGGTCTGTACTGCACTCAAAGGATCAATCTCCAAGTATGGACTTCATCTAGGGCCACAGTTCAGGTTCAACAGCAAACAGAAAGAGAAGGGAACAGAATGGTAGCTCCTCTTCCAGCTGACACTTGCCACTTCCTCTGGGCCAAGCCCTGGAGTATAAGATGGTTGAAGGAAGCTCCTCATGACTCCCAGACCCCACTAGAGATGTGCAAAAGACAGTCAGGGACAGATACCCTGGGAAAAACCCACCACTATAAGGCTATAAGGTCTTGCCTTGGGTGCACAGGGATGTGTGTAATCTGGGAAGATGAGTAGCAACAGAACTTACAGCCTCACCTTGCCACAGGGTAGAAAAAAGGAGCTGACATCAAGACCCTGGCTCAGGGGCCCAGCTCAAAGTGAGCAGGAAGTATATAGGGAAGGGGAGGATACAGGAGCTCAAGCAGTCAGGAGGAAGGGTGAGGGAAAGATTGTGCTGCCAAGAGCAACAACAGAGGGAGGGGAGTTGGCAAGTCAACAGTGGCAATGGGTGAGCTACAGGCAACTCCAAGAGGACAGTCAGAGCCTGACCCACCAACCGCAAGAATGGAATACAGTGCCTCAACCAGACGGCCCTGTGGCAGCCCCAAACTGGAGTGAGGCCCACAAGGGGGTAACAAGCTCCCCACCCCATCTCTGTAATCTATCATCCATTTATGGGGAGGGGATCACAGCAGAGACTCCACACACATACATATTTCCTAGCTTTGCACAAAACTCACACCAGAGGACACAGAAAAAGTTAAGCCATCATCCAAAGATGTGATTGCTCTCTCTTGCCTATCCCACAACAGATCTCACATAGGAAGATACTATTCCCACCCTCTAGAGGTCACACTAGCAAAATCCCTGACTCCTAAAGGGAAGGGCAATGAGGGTAGTCAGCATAGGGGAATTCTAGAACATCTTTTCAGATGAAGCTGGGCGTGGGCACCTTTAATCCCACCACTTGGGGGGCGGGCAGAAGCAGGTGGATCTCTGATCAAGGCCAGCCTGGTCTATGGAGCTAGTTCCGGGACAACCAGGACTAAAGAAAGAAACTCTGTTTGTTTGTTTGTTTGTTTGTGTGTTTGTTTGTTTTAAATAAAATTGAAAGAAAAATCAACATCTCAGATGGCAAGTGGTAAGTCAACCTCCCTCAAGAGCAGCTTTGAATTACAGAAAACCACCATCCCTCTTGGGAGGACCAGTCTCCTCCCACGCTGTGCCTTCATGGCCTTCTTACCTGACCTTTGTCCACAATGTGCCATGCCTGCCTCATGATGAAGTTATCTTATCTCCCAGGTGAACTGTGAACACCCAAGGGCAGTTGAGAGCCCCCTTCCCACAGTGCCCACTAGACAAAGACTCCATTGATACAAACAGAACAAGCCTTTGCCAACCTAACTGTCCACTTCCTCCTAGCCCCTCAGCTACTTCCTAACCCAGAGCTACTAAAGGGTCCCATGATGAACACCTGAAAGACCCTGGGAGCCAGCCTGGAGGAAGCAGTCAATACTGCCAAAGAACATGGTGCATTCCCATATCTTATAGTCAGTCATTCAGCTAAGCAGGGCCTCTCCCATAGGTGTGTCCAGACCCAATCTCTCTCCAGTACTCCAACCAAGGGATGAAAGTCTCACAGAGTCAGAGTCAGCTCTGTCTCTATAGCCTGCAGTCATTCTGGTAACATCAGCAGGGCTTCAGGCCCTCCTACTTACAGGAAGAGGGGTGAATAAGCCGCGCAGCCACTCTGTTAGTTCAAGAAAACTTCCTGTACTGTCCCCTCCCTGGGCAAATGCCTGTTCCCCTCTCCTCAAACAGGCTTGTGTCCTCTATCCACAGGACACCCTTCATAGTTCTGCAAAAGTAACCCTTCATCATAACCCTCCCCCGAAAACATCTCCTTCTGTAGAAGAAAGCCCATTCGCCACCAACCCCCAGCTCTAGACTTCCACCCACCCCTCAGAAAGAACCTCAAGGGACCTGCCCCAAGGCATGCTTCCCTAAGCAATCTGGAAAAGGGGCTGCTACCTACCTACTCCTTTGCCCGGGCTCCCTGGCTGGCTGCTCGAACCCCGCCTGGGTGACCTTGGCAAATGACCCTCTCCCTAAAGCCTGTGTCCCCGTGTAGCCCAAGGGGACCCCCAGACTTGGGACTCGCAAAGCTGTGGCCACCTTTTAAGAACTGGGAGCGTCGCTGGGGAGATCAGATGTAGGGGTCGGGCGCTCCGCTACCTCAGCTCCCAGTGGCCGTCGCCCACGTTGGTGTGTCTGTCTTTGTCCGGGGTCGAAGCTGGAGCCGGAGCTGGCGCGTCACCCCCGGCACCCAAGTCGGGGCCCATAGCCGCGTCTCGCACCTCCTCTTCGGCTGCCACGGGCCTGCCGCTACCCTGGCCGGAGACCCGCGAGCCAGTCCTCCGACGCCGAGAGCCGCCCGCGCCTCCGCGGTCGCCCATGGCCTCGGCTCGCACCTCGTCGCGGCCCAGTCGCGGCCCGCCGGCTTGCAGCTCCTGGAACCTGCGGCCCCGCCTCTGGACCCTGAGTAACGGCCTCCGCCGCCGCCCCCTGCCGGCCTCCGTAGCCGGCGCAGGCCACAACTACCTCTGCGACGGTGAGTCCGTGCGCCGCTGCGGAGCGGATGACTGGCGGTGGCGGTTCCTGAGAGTCCATTTGTAGTCCCAAACCAGGCGGGGGCGGGGCCTGAGCGAAGACGCGGAGCCCGCTGGGAATTGCGGAACGGGGCGCGGAGCCTCCTGGGAGTTGAAGGCGCCGTGAGTCAACGGCGCATAGCACTCTGGGAACTCGGCAGTCGCAGGCGGGCTGGAGCAAGTTGGCTCGCAGTTGGGCTGCGAACTTTGGTGGAACTGGTCCAAGGTTCTGCCTCTCTCCAAGGAACGAGGTGGACTGCGCCGGCTCCCGGCTCCAGGCTCCCGGCTCCCTGGCAGCTGCGCACTTTCCCTGACCTCTTGCCTGTCCCTTGTCCCACTTCTGTAAATACATAATTTCGTCATCCCTCTACCCAACAGCGGTTTGGGTGTGGGTCATTTATGAAACTGTGCGTGCAGTGACATCTTGCTGCCCCAGACCCGTGCTCCTGCGCACTACCGGCAGAGCTAACAGCCCTGGCACAGTCGTTCTCCAAGAGATCCCTTGTTGCTAGTCAGGAACTGCTTTAAATGGACCTTGGAGGACATACCCGGTCAAAGGATCAAGCTGGAGAAATACCCAGACTCATATCACAGCAAGTCTGTGCAACCGCCCGCTTGTTTGTTAAATGAAGCAACTCATTAATCACCATGGCCTCTTCCTCCACCGCCCCACACTCCAACCTCACACCACACCACCACCACCACCCCGGTCGGGGGCCTGACATGCAACTTTCCTGGATTAGACATCGCAGTGCATACATCTTGGACCTCAGGAAACACCTGATTTCCTTCAGAAACGCTATAAGGACTAAGGTGAATAGTAACTTGCTCTTCTGTGGATTCCAGAATCAAGAAGCACCTCTATAGGGCAAGCAAGTGCCACCCCCCCTCCCCGGGGTTGGTAGCCTCCGCTACAGCCACCAGCCTTCCCCACTTCGGTAGTATCCACTGACTCCTCTCCTCTTGCCACATACCATAAGGAGCAGCCAAGGCTAACTTCCAGTTGTCTGCTTATAGTGTGCAGAGAAAGGCAGCCCCGGGCATGGACTTTTGTGGATCAAAGCCAATCTGATCTAGTCTCCTAGAACATTCCTTTGTTGCTGGCCCAGCATGCCTTTCAGCTGGGCCTGGGCAACGCAGGGCTAGGTCTTTGTGAATACTGACTCCAAAAGGAGGAAGCGTGAAAGAAAATGTCTCCTTGAGAACCTGAAGCGTGACAATGAGTCATGTGAACTCTGCTGTCCCTCCCCTACCTCCCCATGTCAGTAAATATGAGGCCTCCATATGTTCCTGGGATAGCACTCTGGCTACAACAACTTCTAGTTTGAAACCAGAAACTAAAAGTGTGAGGTTGAAGCTTGGGCTGCCACTCCAGCCAGAGATGAATTCACACCATCTAACAGAATGCAAAATCTCCTTGGAGGCAGCTGCCCATTGGCATCCAGGCTTAAAGCTGTCCGCCTACAAGAGTCCATGGGAGGGAAGGGACCAGAGGATGGACCAGCGCCATCACAAATGATGGTCCTGTGGAGACCTGTGGCAAAGAGTTGGGACCGAAAGCAGAGTACTAGACCTGACTCAAGGAGAAAAGACTGGAATGGATGACTGAGAAGGGGAAATTACCTGATGCAGACCGCTTCACTATCAAAAATCTAGGGTGACGTATGACCCAGGGTGCCAGGAGAAAAGGAGTAGGGTGAGATTGGCTGGGAATAAAGGTGTGAGTGGAAGACTCGGAAAGGAAGTCATGGTGCAGATCTTCCCTGCTGGAAGTGGCGACACGAGCGGTTTGGGCCTTGGAGTAAGGAGCTCTGCAAGCCCGAGAGAATAAGTCAGCCAGGAGGGTTTTGGGAAGTTTTCAAACAGCTTCAGACTGATCCCAGCATCCTGGGGCCACAAGCGGGCCAAGGAGACCTTCTGGGGAGAGTTTACAGCAGTGTAGAAGTAGGCTCATCTCAGCCCTCGAGGAAGCTGTCCCCACCCTTCTGGCCCAGCACCCTAAAAGGACAGAAACAACCAAGACAAACTGTGGAGTCCTCTAGGAAGTAGGCAGATAAGAGACTTTCTTGCCCGTCTCTGCCACCTGACAAAGTGGTGTTCGGGTATGCGGAATGAGACAGAGCTATGTAAAGGCTCTTCAGCCTTCCACGAGCTCTTTTTCTTCAGGTTCCTCTTTTGCAAATAGGAAATGATCTCTTCCCAGCCAGAGACAGCGACGGCTAAGATCCTCCTGCAGGGAGCCTGGCTAACAACTCCTGGTGCCAGATGTGCCTTGGCTCCTGCTTCTGCCCAAGCTTCCCAGAGTGTGCCCTCCCCCATGGCAATGTTCTTCAATGAGCTGCTGGCACAAGATCCATGACTTGCTGCAGGTATATCTCTCCCATTTCACCACTGGATGGAATCTGGCCCCTGCTCTTGCCAGGATGTGGGCAGCTGTGCTGGCTCTGACCTAAGATTGACCTAGTTTGGCCACATGTACACCAAGTGTTTGAGACACTCAAGTCACACCTGCTTACCTGCTTGCCAGGAGTCATCGCTAGGTGAGCCCTCTGCCTCCACCGCCTGTCCCTGTGGATCTCTCTACCCAGCACAGCCTTGCCTCCTATTTTCTCTATTCACCTTGTCTACAGTCTGAGGGCTGTGGGTGGCTGCCCAAGTGCCTGTGTCCCTGGGGCTCCTCACACTGTACAGGAGCACAGTCCCACAGTTTAGTGATTGAGAGCAGCAGGCCTCCAAGGGAGGGACTGGACCCTGAAACCTCTGCTGTCCCATTTCCTCCATCACCATCTCAGGGGATTACTAAGAACCAGGGACCCAGAACAGAGTGGAGGCATTCCAGGCCAGGGGACTGCAGCCCCTGCTGTGTATTTCAGCCATTCCAGGTCAGCTTGGGCAGGACCTGACTTTGGGCTAGAGGCCCAGAAACTATGAGTGCCCTGAATACCTGAGACAGAGCAGATTCCCACGGCCCAGGGGGATTGTCAATGCCTTGGTCTTCAGACAGGTGCTCCACTGGTCCAGCTAGATGGCGGACCCTCTCCAGTTAAGAGAAAAGCCAAGACCAGTGTTTCACTGGGGATTCCCAGCGCTGGTCTGAGCCTTCAGAACCGGGAATTCTCCCTTTAGACACCCTCAGATACCCCCTAGCAGCACCCCAACAGGACACGTCAGTCAACACTCCAAATTCTATCAAGAGTGGCATTTATTCTCCTCGTGGAGGTGCGGCGCTCCGAGGAGCTGGTGCTATTGTGCTTAGGAAGGAGGTCTGTCCGTCCGTCCGTCTGTCCGGCCGGCCCGGCCCCAAACGGGGGCGGAAGAGGGACACGCCCGGAGTAAAAATCCCAGCCTGTTGCGGGCCAGGAGTATGTACAAGGTGGCGGGGCGCAGGCGGGGGGGGGGGCGGGGCGGGCCGGCAGCCACAGCCCCCACCCGAGGGCCCCCCGCACCTCGGGCCCTACTTGTAGAATCAGTACAAAATAGGTGCTACCTAAACGTTCCTTCTACCTGAATTCGCTAAGTCGGTTATTGTGCTGCTTAGTTATGGGGGGGCGGGAGGGGGCCCATGGCTTTCCACGGCGGCAGGGTGTGGGCGAAGCGGGCGATCCTGGCGGGCCCACAGCCCTTCCAGCCTTCTCCATAGGTAGGTAGACAGGAGTAAGGAGTGGGGCGGGGTGGGCGCCTCTGTGTGCGTGTGCATGCGGCACAGGCTGGCAGGCCCAGGCTAGGAACTGTGGGCATTTCGCCAGGTGGAGTAAGAGGGCTGGATATGGGCACTGCTAGGCTAGGCCTGCGGGTCCGCACCAGGAGGGTAGCCAAGCTTGGTGCTGGGATGAGGCTGGCCATACCATATATTCCAGCTTGTTGCACCTTTAGCGGCACAGAGACAGCAGAGCCTCGTATCTCAGGGAATCGGAAAATGGGTACCTGTATGGGTGGCCCTGGAGAAGCCGGCCCTGAGACCCTGGGACCTGTCCAATTTGAGCTGGGAACATAAGGCCCAAGTCAAAGGCAGAGCCTGACTACAATCCAGCATAAACGAGGAACTGAGGTGGGTAGGAGAGGCCATATGGGACCGGGGATCCAGCCCTCTGCAACTGCCTTCCACCCTGGCCTACCCATGCTTGTTGGGCCCCTGTCACTGACAGGCACCTCCCCGAAGGTTGCCACATCTCTGAAGGATTCAGGAATGGGCCTGGCATTATTGTAGGTACCCAATACGTAGGGTCGGTGGGTGATGAAGGACTGACAGGCTGTGGTTAATACCATTCCATTCCAGCCTCTGGAACCAGGACGCCTGCCGGGCTCTGCCCTGGGGTAGGGAATGGGGAAAGAAAGTCTGCGTGGCCGGCCCCGCGCAGCATCCCTGATCTAGGGGCCTATGGGATGGGTAGGGCAGGGGATACCTGATTCTCAGTAACTCTAGAGGCTGCGGCAGCTTCACATGCAGTGCGCATTATTGCTCTATAGTCTGCATCGGACTAACTAAGAGGAAGGGGAGCGGGCAGCCCCGGGAAGGGTTGGGAAGAAGGGTGGGACCTGCATGCAGTGATGTCACAAAGGCGGCGGCCAATGGGGCGGGCCCTTGGGGTAGGGTCACCGCCGAGGCTTTGGCATAGACGGGTGAAAGTTGGCAACCGAGTGGGGGCGGGGCCTGGGCCTCCGGGAAAGGGCCGGCCTCTGTGAGGCAAAGCTCAGGGGCAGAGGAAGTGGTCCTGGACAACCTAAGCCCCGGGCGTCGGCGGGAAGAACGAGGGTTCGGCGCCCCCTCCCTGACCCGAGTGCAATCCGTTCATAAATAAAACGTATAAATACAGAAAGAAAGAAACCCGACGCGTCCGCAACCCCCCCAGGGGGCTTTACCCGCAAAGCAAATACAGAGGTGTGTAGAGGGCAGTGGCACGCCAGCCTGCCGGCCCGGGTATCCGTCCTCCAACACCCGAAGCCTGGGGAGCGAGGGAGGGGGCCCCGGGGCAGGGTGGGATCGGGGTCTGAGTAGGTCGGATAAGTTCATGCGATTCCGATATGTGGTCATTATTATTCGTTATAGAGGACAGAGCCCCGGAAGCCGGGCTGGAAGAATTCGGATTTGGCAGAGGATGCGAGGCGAGGGTAGGAGGGAGGCTCGGACTGAGGCCCCAGAAAGAACCCGAGGGGGAGGGTTGCCGCCGTCCGCGCCCCTCCCCATCCCCAAATCGTCTAGCACTCCCGGGAGGTCTGCAAAGCCTGTGGAACAGAACGCCTCTGTGGCCCGCCTGCTCTCCTGCTCCTCCTCCGGCCAGCTGCCCGGGTGGAGCTGACTCCCTGGACGCCGGGCTGAAGGCTTGGCCTGGAAGGCTTGGGAAGGGGTGGGGAAGACCTGAGTCTCTGCAACGCGATCCAGGGGCGCAGAAGAGGGAGGAGGGCGCTCCTTACCTCACCTCACCCCTGTCTTCAGAGACCCAACTAAGAGATGAGGTTCGGTTCTGGGTCTAGTCGACCCTATTGCTGGGAGAAAGCCTGGGGCACCCTGGAGGAGAGGGGAGGGGTTTCGGGGTGGGTCTCCCCTCGGGACCCTATTGCTTGAAGGGGCTGGCAAGGCTCCTGGCGAGCGGGGCGGGGTGGGGCCGGCTCCCTACCCCTATTGCTGTGAGGAGGGGCCCGCCCTCCAGCCCCTCCGCCCGGACGCCAGCGGAGACTTCCCTGGGGGGGGGCCCGTATTGCTAAGAGCCGACCTGGCTGGCGGAGGCCCCGTTGCCCTAGGCTTGAACCGGGCTGAGCTGCGGCGGCGCAGGGGTTGCGGGGCCGCCGGCGCCGCCCTTGAAGCAGGCTGACTCGTAGTGCTTGTTGAGATAAGACTTGAGCGCGAAGCTCTTCTTGCAGCGCTTGCACTGGAAGTGCTTGAAGGCCGAGTGCGTCTGCATGTGCGCGCGCAGGTTGGAGCGGTCGGCGAAGGCCTTGCCGCAGTGCGCGCAGCCGAAGGGCTTCTCGCCGGTGTGCGAGCGCATGTGGCCCTGGAGCAGCCAGGGCCGGGAGAAGGCCTTGCCGCACACGCCGCACTTGTGGCGCAGGTTGTGCGTGAGCACGTGCATGGCGAGCGCGGGCATGGACACGTAGGCCTTGCCGCACGTCGGGCAACGCCTTGCCAGCTGGCTGTCCAGGCTGCGGTGCGTCTGCTTGTGGCGGCTCAGGTTCGACGACGTGGCGTACGTCTTGCCGCACTCGCCGCACGCATGCCGGCCACCAGCGCCCGTGGCTCCTGGCCCCGCACGAGCCTCGGTGCCCGCCCCCACGCGCGTACCGCCCCGACCGGCAGACCCTGATCCAGAGCTTCGCGTGCCCGGCCCACCCCCACCTCCAGTGTCGCTGTCAGGGGCCGCCACCGAGGCCGTGGAGGGGGCCGCGGCAGCGTTGCCATTAGCAGCCTTACGGCGTGAGCGCCCGTCGGTGATGAAGAAGGCGTCAGCCGCGTAGCCTTCGCTGACCGCCGCGTCGCCGTTGATGTAGCCGCCGGCAGCAGTAGCCAGCTCTGGGCGAGGGGTGGGCGGCGGTGCGGAGCCAGAGGCCGCGGGACCCAGCTCTCCGCGCACAGCCGCCGCATACATAGGCTCCGGGGATGGCCCTTTGAGCAACGCCGCCTCAGCGTCGCCATCGTAGACAGACGCAGGCCCCACGTAGTCACTGAGGTATCCTGCAGGCGGAGGCGGACAGACAGACAGCGGGAGGGGAACGGAGCAGCAGCGGGCAAGACACAGGCAAAGCGGGCGGCAGGAGACGGAGAAGACACAGCGGGAGACGTTGGGGTCCGGGAAGGGGAGCGAACAAGGATTAGGACAAAGGAGAAGGGGGGCCGGGGACCACAGGGCAGAGAGGATGGAGACCGTGGGGAGGGGAAGAGAGGAGAGAAGAGAGACAGCAGAGGATGAGACAGGGCCAGGCAGGGCTCCTCCCCCGCCGCCCAAGCGCCCCGCCCCCGCGCGGGGAGGGGAGAGAGAGAGAGAGAGAGAGAGAGAGAGAGAGAGAGAGAGAGAGAGAGAGAGAGAGAGAGAGAGAGAGAGAGAGATGCATCTTCGGGCGCGGCTGCCCCCCTTCAGCGAGCCTCAAGGTCAGGGGGGAGGGGTGGCGCTCCTCTCTTCCTCCTCCCCCTTCCCCTCCCCCTCGGGTTCTCCCCACTTCAGCAGTTTTCCCTGATTATGCAACACACTGCAGACCCGCCGCGCACAAAGCCAGGGCCTCCAGCCCAGAGACCCTGACGGTCTTTCCTGCTCGGGGTCCCCGGGGCCTTCTTTCGGTCCCGGTATCTGCTTCCAGACTTGATGCTGTCCTTCTGGTTCCCTAGGTGTGCCAGCAAAACCCTAGCAGCGACTTCTACCTAGCCAGCATCTCTCTCTCTCTGGCTATCAGCTGTACTTCTCTGTCATCTCCCATCTCTCTGACCGCTCCCCTGGACTTGACCCCTACCCTGGCAGCTTGAACTCATTTACCTCTGCCCACCACTTTCCATTATCCTGGGTCCTACTTTGGTCCACACTCTCTTCTCTCCCCATGGCCTAACACTTCTGGGGACCTTCTCAAGCTCCCAAGCAGGGCACTGCCTGGGCACCCACTAGGGGACACATTAATAGAGGCAAGCTGCAGGTGGACACGGTTTATAACCAGTACCTGCAGTTGTTCCCAAAGCACAAGGTGGCTCTCACAATCTCAGAATCATAAATGCATACCCTTCACAATGCAGGCTCCAGCTCTTTCAGGGTTACACTTAGGCTCTCAGAAATCATCAGGCCTGGTGTCCTCTCACAGGGCATGCTGTCCACTGCCCCTAGCCCTGGAACTCGCCTCCCACATATGCAGGGTCACATATGCAGCCATCCAGACACACTCTCAGTCACATGGTGCACAGCGGCCTCAGTGTCACGTGGTCTCATGTAGTGGCACACAGGCAGGCACACACACAGGGTCACACACAAGCGCACAAAGTCACATGGCCACACGCAGTCACATGGGCCCACACAGGCTTATGCTCTTGCAGGTCACACTTGCTCTGCCACCCCACACTGCTGGCACTTCTGTCCTCCTTGCCTGCATGCTAACAGTTGTCCTTGAACTTGGGCATCCCTTACACAAAGAGCCTCCCCTGACTCTAATACCTTGGCTTCTCTTGCTCACCTCTTCCTCCCTAATCCTGAGTCCAGGGAAGATACTGCTGTTGCTTCTTCTGGTACCTAGGCCCTGACAGGTGGGTGGCCCTGCCAGACCCCATGCCTACTCCCTAGAGCACCCAGCATTCCCTAGATAGCCCTGGCAAGGGGCTTTGAAGGTGCAGCCAAAGAAAAGTGAAACAGATCCAGATTTCTGGGTGTGGGTTTGCATGTGCCCATATAAGTGGGTCTTGTTATGTCAGCAGGTGTCCGTGTAGCAGTGTGCGGGTCAGTGTGTGCCTGTCGTGTTTCTTGTTCCTGATCCCTCTTTCCCTACCTCTCCAGCACCCACACTCAGCCCAACCTTGGAAGCTGTCTGGCCTTACTCCGCTCCCCTTTTCCTCAGCCTTCATTCTCGGTTCCAGCCTCAGGCTGCTCCCGCTGGAGCCACATCCCCTCCTACCCCGCCACTCCACCCCCACACTCTGGCCACCCACCCCTTCCAGCAAAGCCCTGGGCCCGGCCCCAGCTGCAGTCCAGAGCGCACCTTTATCCTGCAGTCGTACTCCCAGATCGCTGCGGGCGCGCCCGTAGGAGCTGTCGAGGTCTGCCGAAGAGAATGTGTCAAGTTTGACCTTCTTAACCAGGAAGGACCTGGGCATGATTCCTGCGGGGCTCCGGCAGTAAGGGCCTGCAGAGCCGGGGCTCGGGGGGGGGACTACGTCCGCGGCGAGGCCCCGTCACCATCCGAGGAGCGGTCGAAGCAGTACTGTCCCCAGTCTGGCCTGTGGATGCTGCTGGGCGAGTGCGATCCTCTCTCTTCTTTCTGCCCTGCGTCTCCTCTTCTTCCCCTCCGGATCCCTCCTCTCTCTTTCTCTCTCTCTTTCCTTCCTTTCCTTCCTTCCTTCCTTCCTCCTCTTCTCTTCTTTTCTCTTCTTTCCTTCCTTCCTTCCTTCCCTCCTCTGGTCCCGGCTTCCCAGCCCGCAGTGCCGCCCCTGGACAGGCGGGGGAGGAGGCTGGGGGGGGGGCGGGCGGAGAGGGGGGGAGCGGCTCCGTCCCGGGCCCGGAGGCTGCGAATGGGTGCAGGGCTGGCCCGGCCCCACGGCCCCCTTCCCCCCCCCCCCCCCGCCGCGGCGGCGGAGCCTCAGTCAGCGGCGCCCCATGCCCCCGGGGGCGGCAGCGCCGGGCCAAGAGAACACGACAGTGGCAGCGGCAGGAGCACCAGCAGCTTCAGCACCGCGGCCAGCGCTGGCTAGGGGCAGCACCGCGGCCAGCGCCCGGGCGCGCTCAGCTGGCGCTGGCGGAGAGAGGGGCGGGCCACCCGGGCTTGGTCGCCGGGCGGGGGTCCTCGGCGGGGGTCTCTGGGAGGCTGGCTTTATTGTTCTGCAGTCGGAGCGGGCGGCGGCGGCGGCGGCGGCAGCGGCGGGCGGCGGGCGGGGGTCCTCAGGGGGAGGGGTACTCGGGGAGGGCGGGCCGAGGGAGGGAAGGAGAGAGGGAGGGACGGGGGTCCGGGGGCGGGGCTCCGCTCTCGGACAGCTCCGGGGCAGGCCTCCGGAGCCCGCAAGCCTCTTCTGCCTACCGCCGAGCGCAGCCTCTGGCTTTTAAAGCCAAGCAAGCGCTGGGGGAGGGGGTGGGCGGGGAGGGGGGGGGGGAAGGCCGGCGGAAATGGCTGCGCCGGGCTGGGCCGGGCCAGGGTCTCCTGGGAGGGGTCCGGGGGGGATGCCTCGGCTTGACTTGTGCGGAGTTTCCCCCCACCCCGTGCAGCTGGGGCGGGGGGGCGGGGGGATGGCGACCTGATACTTGGTGGCATAGTCGGGCGTGTAGTGGAGAGGTGGGAATGGGCCTGACACTCTCGCACCCACCCCAGACTCTTGGTTCTTTGCGGGGAGAAGGCGAGCGGACCTCAGCCGGGTCCACGCCGCCCCGGTACAGTCGGGGTCTGGAGGTTAGGCGCGGGATGTGCGGAGGCGGGGAGAGGCGGGAGACCAAAGGAGTGAGTGCTGAGGCAGCGAAAACGCAGCGTGGAAGCCTGTGTGCGCCCCGTGCCGCAGTGCCTCTTGCCACTCTGTCACCTCGGCTGACCCTGTGTGTGCCCGCCGGAGGGGCCTCTCGGCCCCCGCCTCTCCCGCGGGACGGATGTCCAGCACAGCAGCGTCGAAGCAGGCTGGGTGTGCGTGGTGAGAGGGACTGCCATGCCCCTGTTCCAGAAATTCCGCTTCATGGGTGGTTTCCGCCCTTCCGCGCGCCTGCAGCTTCCCGAGGCGGCCCCGCAACCAGGCGAATAACCCTTCCCGTGGCCGCCCGCCCGGAGTTTGCAGCCCCCATGACGTCAGGCCCAGTGGCCAATGGCGGGGCACTGGGGGGTTGGGGGGCCTCACAATGGCCGCGCGCGGGTGCATATGTCCCCAATTAGGGCCGGGCGCCGCCATTGTCCCTTCGTCGCCCCCTCCTCGCGTTGGGGGGCGTCTCTGAGCCGAGCTCTCCCCGCACAGCCTTTGCTCGGACTGGCGACTACGGTCACGGAGCGGCGAGCGGGGATGGCAGCGCGGTGACCTGTTACGGACAGGTCCGGCGGGCGCAGACGCAGCAGTGCTGAGCTCAGCTCCCCTCCTCCTGCTGCGCGCTGGGCTGCTACCTGCAATCCACGGCCTCGCGTCCGGCCACGGTGGGTGTGAGCTCCCTGCCGCACGCTGAGCGTGGAGACCCACTCGCCTGCTTTAGGCTAGCGGCCCCGCTTCTCGGCGGCCGGACATTCATCTTGCGTGGCAGGCGCTCCCGAGGGGCAAGGGCGGGTGCGGCCTCCCCCTTATCGCTGAGCAGCAGCCGGCGAAGCTCGCGGTAGGGGGTGGGGGGCGAGGGTTCCCCCGCCAGCCACGCCACGGGTCCCGGCTCCTTCCCAGAGGGGAACGGCTGAGGCGCAGCCGGAGGCGTCAGGCCAATTAGCATTTTGATTGCTGGACGGGGGTGGGGGTTCATCTGGAACAAGGTCTAATTACCAGACGGACCCTCGGGGCTCAGGCAGGCTCGATCCCACCCACCCCCCACACCCTCCGTGTGCTGCCTTCTTCTGGTCATTGTCCCCGCCCCCAACTCTGTCTTCCCACTTCCTCCCGGTCCCCTCACAGGCCTAGTCATCCTGTCTAGTTCTGTCCCTATACTTTGCCCCTTCAGTCTTTCCTGGGTCAACCCTCTTTCCTCCATCCCATCATATAATCTCTGCCCTTATGTTCGATACACACCCCTTCCCCCTTTGGCCATCTCCCCTCTCCTTTGGCCCCTAACCCCCTTGATGGGAGAGACCATGCCTGGACACATGTGTCCTTGGGTCTCAGGGGCAGGCAATACCGAAGGAACTGTTCAAACAGGCCTTGCTCTGGCTATGGTAGATCCCTCAGGACTCTCCACCGTGGGGGTTGGGGATACAGCTAGGAGGGCAGCTGGGTCCAGTCCTTGGCCATCAGTCCCCACCAGCCCAGGTGCATGGAGCACATGGGACCCAGGTGCAATTATTTGGGCATTCCAACTGGCTTGTGAACCTGCCCCCCTGCCCCCACTTTCATCCAGAGATTTCCCCCGACCCTTGATCCAACCAGAGAGTTGAGAAATAGTTGACCAGTCATTTTTTTATTTTTTATTTTCGGTTTTTCGAGACAGGGTTTCTCTGTGTAGCTTTGCGCCTTTCCTGGAACTCACTTGGTAGCCCAGGCTGGCATCCAACTCACAGAGATCCGCCTGGCTCTGCCTCCCGAGTGCTGAGATTAATGGCGTGCGCCACCAACGCCCGGCCTTGACCAGTCATTTTGACAAATTGTAAACTCCTTTACCCAAGGCCTCACAGAGTCTCTTCCATTAAGAGTTGCAGCCTTGGGTTGGGGATTTAGCTCAGTGGTAGAGCGCTCGCAAGGCCATTGGTTCGATCCTCAACTCAAAAAAAAAAAAGTTGCAGCCTGGCCAAGCGGTGGCGGCACATGCCTGTAATCCCAGCACTCGGGAGGCAGAGGCAGTCGGATCTCTGTGAGTTCGAGGCCAGCCTGATCTACAGAGCTAGTCCAGGACAGGCTCCAAAGCTACAGAGAAAGCCTGTCTCGAAAAACCAAAAAAAAAAAAAAAAAAAAAAAAAAGAGTTGCAGCCTGAGAAGGCTTTGTAGAGGAGCAAAGCAACCCTCCGTCAGTGAATAACTGCAGGCCCTACGATCTTGGCTTTCCTAGCAGCTCCCACAAAACCTGCTTGTGAGGCTCTCTTCTTGCTCTTTGGGTCCAACTTTGATCCCTTTTCAATAACGGTCTCAGTGTCTGGTCTGTGAATGTCTTGCTCTGTGTCTGTTGTTACCACCCACAGTTCTGTCCCGGTCCCATCTTGCAGGAAGGTTTAAGGTGGTGGTATGTTCCCATTGGTCGTGTTGCCAACAGCCCACTGATGTGTTCAGGCCCTTGTGATCTTGTCACTACTATGCCCACCTAGGGAATCAATGGACAGCCTCCCTGGAGGGTCCACCCCTGAGCCGAGACAGGTGATTGACGGGGAGTGGCAAGTTGGATTGAAATAACTGGTGGAGATGGCTTCTGTGGTGACTGGGTGGATCGGGTCATGAGCAGGACCAAGGTCAAGGCTGTAGTGGGAGGCAAAGGAGACTAGTCCTTGAGATTTAATTCAGCCACAGTGATGGGTATGGGCTGGCCAACGTAGCAAATGACATGGCTGAGCTAGGAGTCCTGGGAGAGGATGAAACCATCTGCAAATTCAGTAAGGAGCAGGTGACAAAGATATCTTACTGCATCTGTGGTGAGAGAAACAGTAGCAACCAAAAAGGGTTGCTGGGTTAGGGGGTAGCGCAAAGGGAAGTTACCTCGCCTGAGCTCACTAGGACAGGTTGAAGGCCCAGGGAAGGCCTACTTCAAAAGGCCTGAAGAGCAAAGCAGACTTGGTCCTCACTGAAGCAGAAACATGGAAGCGATGTTAGTTACTTCTCCACTGTAACTGATATCACCGGAGGGAGGGAATGTTTATCTTCAGGTCATAGTTTTAGAGGTTCCAACTCCTGGTTCTCTATTGTCCCTGGGCCCTGTTTAGGCAGAACATGAGAGAAAGGCAGAGCAAAATAGTTACTCACTTTGCAGCAGCCAGGAAGCAGAGAGGATTTGTGGGGGAGGTGCTGGACAAGGTGCATATTTCCAAATCACAACCCCGGTATTCTGTTTCCTCCAGCTAGGCCCCACCTACCAATTATTTCTACCTTTTTTTTTTTTTTTGAGACAGGGTTTCTCTCTGTAACCTTGGCTATCGTGAAACTCACTCCGTAGACCCAAGTGCTGGGATTAAAGACTTGGCCACCACTGCCTGGCTACTACCACTTTCTAATAACGCCATAATATGATTCATCAATGGGTTGATGAGTCCTGGTAGTCAATCAGGTTCCAAATGCCCCACCCCTGAACTTTGCTGCGTTGGAATCAGGCCTTCAACTTGTGAGCCTTTTGGAGGAATACTTTATATTCAAACAACGAGAAAAGCCAAAGTGACGGGGGAATCATAAGAGTCTGGATCACAACAGGACGATAGCTGTGTCCCTGAAAAATAAGGAAAGCACCGGAATCCGAGTTCAGGCACTGAACCCATAGGAAAAAGCCAGGCTTGGTGGCATGCACTTGTAATCCCAGCACTGGGAAAATAAGAGCCAGCCAGAGCGCATTGGCCAGTCCACCTAGCCTACTTGTTGAGTTCTTGGCCAATGAGAGACCCTGTCTCAAAAACACACCAAAAAAAAGTAAATGATGTTTCTGAGGTAAAAACACCAGAGGATGTTCTCCAATCTCAATGTATACACACACACACACACACACACACAGCAAATATCAAAGCAATAAATATCATTAAATATAATATCTAGTACGCTATAAAAAGTAACTGAGTGAACTTTTATAGAATCCCAAAACATGCCAAAAAAAAAAAAAAAAAAAAAGACAAAATAACAAGACCAAAAAAAGCCTGGCAGTGGTGTATGCCTTTAATCCCAGCACTCGGGAGGCAGAGCCAGGCAGATCTCTGTGAGTTCGAGGCCAGCCTGGGCTACCAAGTGAGTTCCAGGAAAGGTGCAAAGCTACACAGGGAAACCCTGTCTCGACAGAGAGAGAGAGAGAGAGAGAGAGAGAGAGAGAGAGAGAACAAAAAGGAAAAGATTATGGCCAAAATTCTCCCAAATAACCCACAGAGTCTCCAGCACTCGGGAGACAGAAGCAGGCAGGCAGATCTCTGGGAGTTCAAGTCCAGCCTAGTCTATGTATCAAGTTCAGGACAGCCAGGGCTACCTAGAGTGAAGCTGTCTCGAAATAATAAAACAAAAGCACAGACTCACATTCAACAAACTCCACACACAAAACAGGAAGAGTACCAAGGCATATCTTACCATGAAATTGCTGAAAAGCAGTGATGAGGCAGGTGTGGTAGTACACAGGCCTATAATCCCAGTCTCTGGGGAGCAGAGGCAAGAGGATCAGAAGTTAAGATCCTGTCTTAAGCAAAGTAATCAACACCCCCAGGGAAAGAAAGCAGCAGGGAAGAGCCAAGTCTCTCATGGAGAACAAGCCAGGGCTGGAGGAATAGAATAGTTCAGTTGGTAAAGCTCTTGCCACACTAACCTGGGACCCTGAACTCACTCCCTAAAAACATGAAAAAATCTGGCTGTGGTGGTGCAAGCTTGTAATTCCCTTGGAGAAGTGGAGACAGGAAGGTCCCTTGGGTAGCCTACTCAGAGCAGTGAGAGACCCTGTCTCCAAACACATACCATATAAGGCTGACCGCTAGATTCTACGTGTGGCCTCACGTGACTACACATAAGAAAACAGGCCAATGAGATGGCTTAACAGGTTAAAGCATTTGCTGCTGAGCCTGATGACCTCGTTGATTCCTAGCATACACATGGTGGAGACAGCCAGCAGCCACCTGTTGTCCACTGAAACCCACATGCACACACACAGACAAGATAAATGTGATTTAAATTTAAAAAAAAAAAAAAAAATAGAGCCAGGCAGCAGTGGCGCATGCCTTTTATCCCAGCACTTGGGAGGCAGAGGCAGGTGGATATCTGTGAGGTCAAGGCTAGCCTGGTCTACTGGAATTCCAGGACAGGCTCCAAAGCTACACAGAGAAAACCTGTCTTTAAAAAAAAAAAAAAAAAAAAAAAAAGTCAGTCATGAAAGGAACCCTTCTTTAATCCCAGCACATAGGAGCAAAGGCAAGTAGATCTCTGAGGCTAGCCTGGTCCAGGTAGGGAGCACCAGGCCAGTCAGGGGTAGATAGTGAGACCCTTTCTCAAAAAACAAAAACAATGAAAAAAAAATATTTTTAGCTGGGAGGTGGTGGTATATGCCTTTAATCCCAGCACTTGGCAGGCAGAGACAGGCGGACCTCTGAATCCATAATTAGAATTTTGCTACTGTTGTGAATCATAATGTGGATATCTATGCTTTCTGATGGTCTTAGGGAACCCCTGTAAAAGGGTCACTTGATCTACCCCCATAGGTTGAGAACCACTGCTCTAGGGGACCCAGACGAATACAGCCTGTGTACAAAACTGTCATAACGAAACCCATTATCATGGATAATTTATATATGCTTATAAAAATGGAGTGCTTGTTGGTTAAGCGGTGGAGCTCATGGCTGGCCACAGTCTGCGGTGGCCATGCTGACGGAGGAGAGTGCTGGATGTATCGGTGACTCTGTCACGAGCCATGGTTACCTTTCTAGAGCTTTATTGGGAGAGAAAGGGAGAGAGAGAGAGAGAGAGGGAGAGAGAGGGAGAGCGAGAGAGGGAGAGAGAGGGAGAGAGAGAGCACGGAGGGGGTAGAATACGGAAGGAGAGTGTGGAAAGAGAGGGCACAGAGAGAACACACCCGCTTTTTAGACTCAGACGCAAGAGAAGAGATAAAAGCCGGAAAACAGGAGTTGGGGATTTAGCTCAATGGTAGAGCGCTTGCCTAGCAATCGCAAGGCCCTGGGTTTGGTCCTCATCTCTGGGACACCCCTCCCCCCCCAAAAAAAAAAGCTGGAAAACAAAATTGCCAAGTGCTGGCACTCGCTGACTCCCAAAAGCTGTTGGGTCCCTGTTTTAAGTGAGGAAAAGGCCACACGAATGACCTGCCTTGTTAAAAGAGCCGCCTAGAAAGACAACCAGTCTGCTGACTGCCCATGGGTACATAAAGCTGAGACCTCCAGCAGAGCTAGGCTTGGCTACAGACATGGCAGGGAACCCAGAATGCAGCAGAGAATCAATCCGTTTCTTTCCTTCTGGACACCAGAGCCACTGACTTGGTCCTGGGAATTTTGGGATGTCACTGCTCCTTTCTCTATTGTTGGATACAGAGAACAGCCTTACCCACCTCACCAGATTTAATTACACTTTCAGAGTTACTTAATGAAAAAATTTTTCCAGCTAAGCTAAGAGCTCATTGTCTCACTTCCAAGTTACTGCCTGTGTTTCTCACATGCACACAGACAGGGCCCTGAACTTTGCCTTGTCCCTAATTCAAAAAAAAAAAAAAGAATTCTCATGCACCACAAGCTTTTCTCTTCCCAGTTCCCTGTTCTCTTTTCAGCTAATGGTCCAGGACCACCACAGAGCTGGAGTCCAAAGATCATCAATTAAGAAACTATAACAACTAAACGGTATTTACACCCCCAGACCCAAAGTGTCTGGGTGCTACAAAAAAGACTTTAATGTAAACATCTATTACTGTGAGATGCTTTTAACAATTGATCACCTGTCTCCTGGATGCCAAACTAGTAAAGGAAACAGGTGCTTTAAAATAATCTGTCTCTGATAAAGCTTAACTTGTTTCAAAATCCATCTGAGCAGGCCGGATCTACCTCAGATAAATGCCAACATAAAATAGTAGATTCTTTTTTCTCTAAGCTTTTTTCTATGTCACCAGCATCTTGTCAGACAGAAGGTTCCCAGCCACAGCCAAGAGGGACACATGTCTCCAGAGCAAACGGATGACAGACAGCATCCCACAATGCCTGTCTACATGGGAAGACTTCCTTTCCCCATTCCTCCAAGACATCCAGTTGTCAGCTGGAAGCAGCTTTTGAGAAAAACGACACCCCTATTCCCATCTACCTGCTTTTTTTTTTTTTTATAATAAGCGAAAGTCTAGGATGTAAGGATTATGTCCTTAAATTATGTCACCAGCCTAAAACTCAGACATGCTTTTTCTCTGTTCTCTCTTTCTACACTCTCTTCTTCCATATTCTCCCCACTCCGCATGGTCTCTCTCTCTCCCTCTCTCCCTCTCTCCCCTTTCTCTCCCAATAAAGCTTTAGAAAGATAACCATGGCTTGTGACTCTTCCATCACCAATACATCCAGCACTCTCCTCCGTCGGCGTGGCCACCTGCCAGCCACGAGCGCCACTGCTTAACCAACACTTAGAATGCTCACCACAGATGAATGGATAAAAACAGATTACTAGTGATATAGCTTAAGGGAAGAACATGCTTGGTGTGTGGGAGGCCTTGGGGTCACTTCCCAGTATTTCAAATGAATGAATGAATGGTAAGGAAAAAGTTAAAGGTTGCCATCAACCACCAAAAGTTAGGAGTGAGACAAGAATCTCCCCTTGAGTGCACAAACTCTGGTCTCTGGAGCTATGAAAAAAAAAAAAAAAAAGTGACTACTAACATGAGCCCTCCAGGTCCTTGGTACTTTGTTGTCCCAGGAAACCAATACTGTTCCACTCAGATTCTGAGCTGGTTTGTTTCCTGTGGAGCTGGAGGTGAAGCGTCTGCTTCCCACATGCTTGACAAGTACCCACCCACCCCAGCCCTGCTGCTGTTTCCCCTGCCCCTAAGTTCTTTTAGCCTTGAGTGATGTTGCAAGAGAGACTTCAGATGGAGAGAGAACACTTCCACTTTCAAGCAAAATCTGGAGGAGGTATTTCCTATATAGAACTCACCAGGCTGAAAAGTTAATATTTTTTTGTTATACTCACCAATATGAAAAACTTTATTTGGATTTTTTGGCATTTTCAGAGAGTGTTTTATGAGCTCAAGCTGGTCTCAAACTCACTGTGTAGCTTAGGATAAACTTGAACATGACCCTCCTTGTCGTATTATAGGCGTTCACCATCAGACCTGGTTTTATGCAAAGCTTGAGACTGAACTCTAGGCTTTGTATAAGTGAGGAGAACAATTATCCCAGCTAAGCCACATCCCAATGCCTGCAAAAAGATTTCATATTAAGGAAGAGCCTCTAGGCATAGATAACATCTGGGGCACCACCTGGGAAATGTTTTTGTGTCAAGGTTAAGTCCAGAGTGTAGGTGTTAAGATTTCTCATTTGGTGAGCTCAAAGACTAGAGGCAACATTCACACTGTTTGTTTTTGTTTTGGGGACTACAGGGTCCCTCTGCAGTCCAGGCTGGTCTTGGACTTGGGCCAGTCTCTTGTCTCAGCCTTCTAAGTGCTGACATTGCAGGCATGAACTACCACGGCCAACTCTTCCAGCATTCTTATGTCAGCCACAATACTTTGTCCTAGAGGCCACCTTGAAGAGATTCCTGGGTGTGAACCTTGCCTAATAACAAATCGAAACAGTTGAAAACCTCCATGGTGTTTAGAGGAGGCATACTGGCTTGGACTAAATAGACCATTCAAAACAAAAAGAGACCCTCGAGCGTCAGCGGTTTTTGTTGGTACAGACAAAGCAAGCCAAGAATAGGATGGTTAAAAGAATGGAGCCAAGGGGTTGGGGATTTAGCTCAGTGGTAGAGTGCTTGCCTAACAATCGCAAAGCTCTGAGTTCGATCCTCAGCTGGGGGGGGGGGGGCACGCCTTTAATCCCAGCACTGGGTGGGGGGGGAGCCAGGCGAATCTCTGTGAGCCTTGTCTACAGATCGAGATCCAGGACAGCTAGGGATACACAGAGAAACCCTGTCTGGAAAAACCAAAAAGGAGGAGGAGAAAGAAGAGAGAAGAAAGAAGAAGCTACCGGAACAGTGTAAGGTTCTAGAACAAGATCCTACTTCAGGACAGCAAGGGTATCTGCTGCTGCTCCTGCTTAAAAAAATTTTTTTTCGGTGCTGGGGTTCAAACCAAGGACCTTGTACATGCTGAGTAAATAAATGCTATACCACTGAACTACATCCCTGGCCCCAATATGTTACCCAGCCCCTCTCCATTTTCTATGAGACATGGTATCACTATGTAACCTGGCTGGCCTGGAATTGGACATGTAAACAAGGTTGACTTCAAATTCAGAAGAGGTTCTCCAGGTTCTGCCACCCTAGCATCAAAGGCCTGCACTACCACACCTGGATAGCTTCATTTATTAAAGCCAGCCTCCTAAATGCCGGCATTAAAGTGCACACCTCCAGGCCAGGTTCAATATGTTACATTTCTGTGATTAATTTGCCAAAACTAAGAAACCCAACACTGATTGACACATTATTAAAAGAACCCAGGATTTATTTAGAGTTACCAATTTCCTTACCAGCATCCCCTTTTTTGTTCCTAGTGCTAGCTCATTCAAGGTGATGCATTACATTTAGGCATCCCTTGGGGTCCCTTGGGGTCTGTGATGCACTTAGCCTTTCCTTGCTCTCTGTGCCTTTTTTTTTCTTTTTCTTTTTCTTTTTCTTTTTCTTTCTTTTTTTTTAAGGAATGATGTCCAACTTTGTCTCTTTTTTTTGTTTTTTTGAGCTGAGGATCGAACCCAGGGCCTTGTGCTTGTTAGGCAAGCGCTCTACCACTGAGCTAAATCCCCAACCTCGATGTCCAACTTTGTAAATGGAATATTTCATGGAATACTTCAGCCGGGCTCATTATGTAGTCCAGGCAGGCCCAGAACGTGAGACTCTCAAATTGCTCAAGCACTGAGATTACATGCATGTACCACCATACCGTCCTCAAGTTGACGTTATCTGCAGTTGTCTGTAGATGAGGGGGACCCAGTCTTCTTACTGAAGTCTAGCAATAGTATATGACACACCTGATTTAAAGTGGGAATCTGTCTAGGTGGTCCACTGTCCACTTACCAGTTCCCTCTTCTATACCCTACTTTGGAAGCTGTATACAGCCCACATTCCGGGCTATCTCCATAGCAGTATATACTGAAGACGGGTCCACCTCTTTGTCATTAATGTACATGGCATGGGGGCTGTGTTTTTAATTCTCAGGACTCTGCACCTGACAACCCCAAGGGAGGACTGTGCCTGAGGACCCTCATGTGTTTCTGCACCAGACATAGATGCTCAGACTCTGGGCTTCAACCTGAGTGGAGGGCTCAATGACATGAGACCTCGAGGGGCCTGGAAGGCGTCTGTATCTTGCAGGGGAGACCTAGAGGGTGTACTCTGTTGGACTGCTTACACTTACAGCCCCACTTTTCCTACCTCCTAAGGGTCATCCAACCCCTCCACACAGTGATGGCTTTTGTTATTGTTGTTGTTGTTTGGTGGTTGGTTTTTTTTTTTTTTCGAGTCAGGATTTCTTTGTGTAGCTTTGGAGCCTAGGCTAGAACTTGATCTGTAGTCCAGGCTGGCCTCGAACTCACAGAGATCCACCTGCGTCTGCCTCCCGAGTGCTGGGATTAAAGGCATGTGCCACCACCGATGCTTTCTTGTGTAACTTCTGCCCACGGAGGCATCAACATGCAACACATTTAGACATATGTTGAAACAGGTGCCTTCCAGGGCCTGCTCTCTTATTATAGCCTCTCTGAAAGCCAACATCTAGGGGACCTCCTGAATGATTAGATGCTACTTGAAAAATGCATAATGGCAGGCCATCTTGGACATTGTGGCCCCTACCAAGTTCCTAGCTAGTATAGCTACATGAATTATCCAGCTACATAGGTGGAGTACACCCTGCTCCCAGTCATACTTGTAGCCCTAATGATCTTCCTTTTCTGCCCATCCAAGGACATGGTTCTTACAAATATCCAATCACCTGCTTCAAAGTAAATCTTTTGAAACAGTAATATCTATACACTAGTATTATTTTAATAAGTGTGTGTGTGTGTGTGTGTGTGTGTGTGTGTGTGTGTGGTGTGCCCCCTTGTGAGTACAGGTGCCCACAGAGACAAGAGGGTGCTAGATTCCTTGGAACCAGAATTGCAGGCAGGTGTGACCCACTTCATGTGGGTGCTAGAAACTAATGTTGGGTCCTCTATAAGAGCAGTATGTTCTTTTAACCACTGATCTTCATCTCCAGCCCCCCAATATGCCTTAAATGTACTCAAATGAGACCTACATCTTGTAGGCTGCCTTCTCTTTCTCTACCTGGAGTCCCACTATTTCCCTCCCTCTCTCCACTTGTACAGAGCTAGTGACCCCTTCTCTGAAGTCAAGTCCCCATCTTATGTAACATAGGTTCCCTCTCCTCCCATTCCAGTTCCTGGTCTCTGAGGCTCTTCCTCTGCCTCTGTGTCAGATACCAGATTGACATCCCTGTATACCTTCTCATCCACTACCCCTACTGAACTTGCCAGACACATCATACCCAGGGCCTTGGCTTTGTAGACACATCTGGAAAATGTGGTGGTCAATTTTGAACTGCTGTGCATGTCTATGAACGCCACCTAAAAATGTGGGTAGCAACATCTTGTGGGCTAGCTAGAATACTGGATTGTATATAAAGGAGGAAGTGAGCAGAGCACCGATATTCTTCTCTTCCTGCTTCTAGACTGTGGACACATGAGATCAGCTGCTCTATGCTCTGGCTTGTTATGCCTTCCCCACCAAAACGAATCGGATCCCATCACCCACGAGACAATATAAACATTTCTTCCCTTAAGCTGTCTCGTCTCAGGAATTTGGTCCCAGCAACAGGTAACTGATAGAGATGCAGACCTGTGCAGGCAGCTCCTTCCTTCTCCCCATGCCTTTCTGTTAAAAAAAAAAAAAAAATCCCTCGTGCAGGGATCAAAGTACAGCTCAGTGGGACACCACTTGCCCAGCACCCATGAGTCAGTCCCTGGGTTCAAGCCTCAGATCTGTAAAGTAATTAAATACTGAGTAATTCTGCCCGGCAAGTTCAGGCCTAGCTTCCCTTAGAACTCTTACCCCCATCCTGGCCACCAGCCCCTGTGCCCAGGCCAGAAACCTTGGGCCTCACAAGAAGTGTCTTTGCCTTCCAGGCTCTATCTACCCAGGAAATCCTTCAAGCTGTGACCTCAGCTGACTCCTCTTTGCAATTCCTCCCCCTCACACCCCACCCCCGCCCCAGACAGGGTTTCTCTGTGCAGTTTTGGTGCCTGTCCTGGATCTCACTCTGTAGCCCAGGCTGGCCTCGAACTTACAGCTCTCTGCAATTCTTGAAACCTTAGTGCTTCTACTTGTCCTTCTCCAGCTCACAGGGCTTCTCATTGAACTTCCCAGCCATTTTCCACTGGCGTGACTAACAATTTGGAATTTTCCAAGGATGTTTTCTGTCCATCATCCTTTCCTCCCCATCCCTCTTCCTCTCTTTTTCCTGTCTTCCTTTTTTTTTTTTTGTCCAAACAGATTGATGAAACCCATGCCTTGCACATGCAAGCATTCCACTGTGAGCTTCATCCTATGCTCCAGATCCCTTATTAAACTTTTTTTTTTCCAAGACAGTATCTTAATACCTTCATACTATCAAACTTCTGGTCTCTACCTCCTGGGTGCTACAATGCCTAACCCCTTAGTAATTTTTATTGTTGAGTCAGGGTCTCTGTAGCCCAAAGCTGGCTTGGGACTCACGATGTATCAGAGGATGACCATGAACTTCTGATCTTCCTGGTTCTATCCACCCAAAGCTGAGATTATAGGTGTGTGCCTACTCCTTAACAACGTTTTAATGAAACTCCATATTTTCTTCCTTCTTTTCTTTCTTTCTTTTTTTTTTTTTTTTTTGGGGGGGGGGAGGTTGGTTTGGTTTCTTTTTTGTTTTTTTGAGACAGTGTTTCTATGTGTAACCTTGGCTGTCCTGGAACTCTCTGTAGATCAGGATGGCCTCAAATTCAGAGATAGATCCACCTGCCTCTCTGCCTCTCAAGTGCTGGGATTAAAGGTGTGCACCAGGCAAGGCTCCATATCTTTATTTTATAGCTCTACTAATTATGTAGCTAGTCCTGGTACCAGGGACACATGCCAACATGTTGACCACAGAGCCAGGTGGACAGTGGTCCTCTGCTCCCATGGCAGCCCCAGGCACCAGGAGGCCTCAGGTGCTAGTGTGGGAGCTAGAGTGTTCTGCCAGACAAGGAAGCTCTTCAGAGACACAAAGCATATGCCATGGTGGGCCTGGCAGCTTGGCTGGCAGCTTGGCAACACTGGGGTACAGAGTCCCATTTATGCCAGAAGGCCCAGGGCATATCATCTGACTCTGCCCCATATCACTGCAGGCTGGACTAGGGGCAGGTGTATAAGTCAGGCAGACCAATTATATTCTGACTGCCAGGCTTCATTGGTTAGCCCCAGTTCAGCATTGCTGGCTAAGAGGGACAGGAAGTCCTAAGCCTGGTGATGAGTTCAGATACTCAAAGGCCTGGTTACATGATACTCTCCTCATTTCTTCTAAACCAAACTGTGGGATTTGCTCCAGAGGCTGGAGAAGATGGGATTCTTGGGTTGGGGATTTAGCTCAGTGGTAGAGTGCTTGCCTAGCAAGCGCAAGGCCCTGGGTTCGATCCTCAGCTCCACCAAAAGAAGAAGAAGAAGGAGGAGGAGGAGGAGGAGGAGGAGGAGGAGGAGGAGGAGGAGGGGGAGGAGGAGGGATTCTCAGGCCTGGGAAACATGCTAGGGAAGACCTTTAAAGGAAGTCTCCTCACAAACAAACAAACAACAACAAACAGACAGAGAACCATCTGGCTGGAGGCTGATGCAGCTTTTTTAGTAAGAGGAAGGCTAGCAGGTGGGGCTGGCTGGCAGTCCCTGGGGGGGGGGGACGACAGTGCAGGGGAAAGGAGGCTGGGGTTCAGGCCCCGGGGGTTAAACATCCAGGTCGGTAACACTTGACTTAGTGTAGGCTTGTGTTTTTCGCTGCACAATGCCAGGGTTAAAGGTCGCCCCCAGTGGCCAGTGGCGGACTACGTGACGGTAGGAGGCAACCAGGTGGTCAAAGTAGTTGATGTTGAGTTTCCGGGCAATGTGCCGGCCCAGGAATTCCATTTGCTACGAATAAGTGAATGGCAGCCAGGTCTCCCTTCTCCAGATAGGAGGATCCCCCCACCCCACCCCCCGTCCCACCCACCCCCACCACCAGCATGCTCTTTAGATATCCTTTCCCCTTACCCAGGGATATCCCTACCCCTGCCTAGGATCCTCGGTGCTCCTGCACCCTTCATAGAGTGGAGGCCTCACTAAAGGAAGCGTGCTCTATTTCCCCTCTGAGTGAAAGATAGTCCCACTTAAGAACTCTAAGCAGCGGTTATCTCTTTGGGGGGGATGAGGCGGGGGGGGGGGGGGGGGGGGGGGGTGCAGGACCTACCTCATAGCGCTCTGACAGCTGCACCAGTACAAGTGGCTCTAACTTGTGACCACAAAGGACCAGCTGGAAGAAGCACCTGCCATAGACTAGCAATAGACAAGCAACTAAGCCAGGGCCCCAACCTCCCAGAGCCTAGGGGTAGGACGGTAGGGATTGGGCCGCCAGGGTGGGAACGTCCAGATGGACTCTATTGGCCCTTCCCAGCTCTGAATCCATGTCCCTCTCCCTCTACCCTCTCGTATCCCAGACATCACCATCAGAGCTGAGTGTTAGGCGCACGTAGATCAGATGCATTGGCCCCTGACATACAGTTCGGCCACTGATGGAGAAATGGTACATGCCACGGGTGTGGTTCAGCACTAGGCGGCGCCGGGGCAATGAGGAGATCATGAGCCACAGGCCTATAGCCATGCCATAGGCAGGAAAGCACCAGGTCTCCTGCTTCTCCACCTGTAGGCACCAAGGATTAACAGGGAGGTGAGTGCTGGCAGCTGGTTCCTGTGTGGCCCTCACGCAGAGAGCTGTGGGGTAGGGTGCAGGACCTCTGACCTGTTTCAGGCTACCACTGCAGACCAAGACAAGGCAGAAGATAAAGAGCAGCATCCCCTTCCAGAGCGTGTCCAGGAAGTACTCTAGCACAAAGACTGAGGACAGCATGATCCGGCACGTAAGGACAGCCAGGAGCTGCCCCCATGCGTTGGACAGTACCAGGGATTTGGGGGAAAGAGCCCACCCAGTTGGAGGTTCTCCATGCTACTACAGTGCCTGCACCCACAAGTGCACCTGCCTACCCTAACCCATCCAGGCTTCAGCCCGCCTCTCCACTTCTAGGAACCTGGCCACGCCCAGTCCCCCTGCCTACCATCTGGCTGTTGCTGTTGGAAGGGGAAAAAGCTGTTGTGCTTGAGACGCTTGGCTAAGTGGCGCTCAGTAGAGAAGACTCCTAGGGCCCAGAACCAGAAGTGCTGGGCAATGGCAGACGTGGAGAAGCCACTGGTCTGTTCCTTGGGTACCTGGTTGGGTAGAAGTAGTCAGCATACGCCTTGCCCACTGCCACCACCCACTGCCTCTATACGGGGCTCCCACCCGAGACAACTCCAGGGTGGCAGTTCAGGAAGGAACAAGTGCTGCCAGAGAAGAGAAGGGCAGAGAAGTAGACAGCAGTCCAGGCTGGGCTGCCTGGGTTCTAGAAGTTCAGGGCAGAGGATTCTAGAAGGGGCCATTCTATTGACCACACCTTTCTAGGAAGCATGCCCTCTCTGGTCAGTCTCCACTACCTGGAAGGCAGCCTGGATTGCTCATGGCTGGACAGCCTAAGTCAGTACTGCCAACATTGCCAACTCACGGATTCTAGTGGCTGATAAAGGCCTCTCTACCTATTCCCCCCATCATTTTACACCCTGCTGCCTACCCTATCCTCAGATAACCGTGTTCCAAGGGTGGAATTCACACAGTTCAAGGGGTCAAACCCTGCAGTGAGCAGACACAGCAAACCCTTGGGCTAGGAGACTAAGAGCCATTTCCACATACACAGGCCGGGGCTGCTGTAGCCTGCACTTCAGGTACGACCTCTGTTTTTCATCCAACAACTCACTCTAAGGACCATATGTGGTGGTCCATGCTTGTAAGCCTATCACTTGGGAGGCTGAGCTAGGTGGATTGCTGTGAGTTTAAGGTCAGCCCGGGCTACACTGAGTTCCAGGCCAGCCTAGATTAGTGTGAGCAGAGTCTCAAAGAAAACAACAAAGGACCATACAGAATGCTTAAAAATACTTTATTGTAACAAAAGCTCAAACATTTCCAAGTGACAAGGGGCAGGGAAAAGGCTGGCAGGTGTCTGAGTTAAGTGGACTATCTGGAGACTAGTGGGTTTGTAAGTAGCTGTTCTAGGCACCACTGGACTTCCTCCAGGCCCCGGTAAGCACGCTTCAGACCCCTGGGGAGGCACCGGCAGGACTCCAGATTGAGATACAGCAGCCCCGGGCAACTGCTAATCACAGAACTGTGGAACAGGCAGGCCATGGGAAAGTGAGCTGTTGGCCAGTGAGCCCTCTCTGCCCTCACTTTACACCAGACCTACTACCTCTAGCCACCCAGGCCTAAGCTTAGTTCTCTCGATGTCCCCAAGTAGGAGTCTGGCCAGTGCCTATACTCTGCTTGGTCCCTGGAAACGTGAAACCGGGAAGGACACCTCTGGTTCCCCAAGTCAGATATGGCACCAAGCAGGACGAGAGTCAAAGAGGCAGAGAAAGAGGCACTGACCTGACTGTGCTTGGTGTGACTCGGGTACCCCTTAGGTTGAGGGAGCACAAGGCTGGGTGTAAGTCCCCAGAGGTGCCAGAGAAAACGGCTAGGGCCTGTTCCAGGTCTTTCTCGCTGAAGCCCTGGCCACTGAAGTCCAGCTCCCTCAGGGTGTGATACCACTTCCGGGTCAACAGGGGGCTGCCTTTCTTAGCCAGAGTCAAGCCGTCAGACATGCCATACAGGCCCAGGTAGAGTTGCTCCAGCTCTGGGATGAGAGAACTGAGTGTGAACAGGAGGCAGGCAATGATTCCCACATCCCATCTACCGCGCAAGGCCAGCTGACCTTGACATGGTAAATCACACAGGCCAGTGGGCGTGATCCGAGCACAGCCTCGAAGATCCAGCAGGCGCAGTTTGGGGGAGCAATGGAGCAAGCGGCCCAGAACCTCATTGCTCACAAAGTTGCAGGTGGAGCCAGCCAGGCAGAGCTCCTCAAGGCTGGGGAAGCCTGGTCCTTGGGGCACCCCTCGTCCACAAGGCTTGGGAAGCCAAATCAGGTTCAGCAGTCGTAGCACCTGTGAGTGGGGAGGAGGGGCAGGCTGCAGACACGTTGCCAAGTGGCAAGTGGGAGAAGGCAGAGCATAGATACCTGTAACTGGGGGCAGCCTTTCTGCAGAGCCTCCACAGGCAGCTGCAGGGGTGTGCTGTTGCAGTTCATGCCAGTGCTGACCTCCAGGACTTGGAGCTGGGGGCAGCAGCTGCCCTGTAATGGGTGGGGGAACACACTAGTCAAAGGCCTGGCAGTTCCCATACAGCTCTGTTCCTGCCCATTCACCAACCTACCAGCAGCGCACCCAAGATGGCTGTAGTCTGGGAACTGTAGGTCAGCCACAGCTTCCGCATTCGGGACCCTGCTTCCTCCAAGAAGCTCACCACAGCTGTAGACTCTACCTAGGGGTCCAGCACGGAGGTGTGTGTCACCTACTTCACAAGGGCCCAGGCTTTGTCAGGGCCCTTTGGGGCATAGGACTCACCATGGAATGGTGTAGGTCCAGGCTGTGGAGCTGGCAGCAGGCTTTAGCTAACATGACCAGCGTGTCAGCGGTCACGCTGTGGCAGTCTGAAAGCTTGAGGAAGGTAAGCCGAGGACAGAACTTGCTAACCAGCTGGGGCAAGAGAGAGAGGCCGTCTGGGGTTGGGGAGGGCAGGTAAAAGCCTACAGAGACAATGGACGTCCTAACAAGCCCATTCTGCCCATGCTAGGCCCACTTGGGTGCCTTTTCCTCTGTCAACTTCCTACCTAAGATGTCAGACAGAACTGAGCGGGCAGGCAGACATCTCTGTGGGGCAGCAGCACCAAGGGCACTCCCCGACAGTGAACAACTCAAATGTCACAGCTGGTGTTCAGGGCAGTCTCAAGCTCTCACCTCCAACACTGGGTGTACTTGAGACTTCCAATGGATGAGGGTCAACCTCTGGAGCTGTGAGAACCTGGGCGACATCAAGGCCCAGTTGCGCTAGAGTCCTCAGGCTGCCCCCTTGGGCCAGCGTCCTCCCTACCCAACACTGATGCGCAGAGGCACAGGCAGAGCAAGGGAATGACAAGGGACCCTCACCGATTGGGTATGAGCCACTCCAGGGAAGCAAGGAGCTTCTTCTCTGCTTTAAGGTTGCCCTTGGCAGCCCGGCCAACCAGCGGGGGTGACAGAGTCACAGTGTGCCAGAGTGCAGGATGGGAGGTGGCTTCATGCCAGCGGCGGCAAACGCGTGCAGCCCTAGGAGAAGAAACAGTTCGCTGAGAGTGCATAGCTTTCGGTGAGCGATGCCTACAATAAAGTGTTTTAGGAGCAGCATATCTGCCCTTGCAACTTGGAGCGCAGCGGTCTGAAAGCCAGGCTTTGGGGGCTCCAAGTGGAGATAGGTGCCGGAGCACTCGTGTATACCCGTTGAGAAGCTTTGCCCTCTGCCTTGCAGCTCCACCTGCTCGGTGCGCCAGTCCATACCCCGGCAGGCGCTGTTAGCGTACCTGCCAAGAAACGGCATGGGCCCATGAGCCGCAACCAACAACCCGAAAATATGCACCAGGACTTCTAAGGGAATACGGTCTCCCCAGCCGGAGTCCGGGCCCTGATCCGGCGACGGCTCAGGCCGGGGCTTGGCCCTGTGCTTGGCAGCCGCCGTGGGACCGCGAGTCGGGGGTCTCGGAGCGCGGCGAGGGGCGCGCCTGTGCGCACGAGCGCGGGTAGGTTCCAGGTCCGGCAGCACGAGCAGCATGCTGTCCGCTTGCTGCAGGTGGTACCCAGAGCCGCGAGGTGCCAGCCTGTCCCACCACCAGTCCTCGGCCGAGCGGGCCCGCGCGTCGGCCCGCTTAGAGCCCCGAGCTCGACGCCGAACTCGCCCAGAGGATACAGGAGCCATAGCTCCGGTGCCTCCGCTAAAGCGGAAGGTGGGTGGGTGGGCTGGGAGGAAGGGGCGTGGCCCCCGACCTCAGCTCTTCCACTACACTTCGCTTCCGGGGGCGGGACTTCCGCCGCGAGGACAGCGGCTTTGCGGGCGTCTTCCTCCAGTTCTGGGGCTGGGGTTTGGCTGAGCCCCGGACCAAGCGGCGTGCTCCTGGTGCTGGGCGGGCATCTCCGGCGCCACGGCCCAGATGCACAGCGCTGGGCGGTGGAGGCCTGGGTAAAGCCAGCGGGCCACGCCCCTCACCGACCCGCGCCGGTTGCCTTGGAGTTCGCTGTGGTCCTGATTGCTCAAGCTGCAGGCACTGCTTGCTCCTTCGCTGGTCCTCCTCCCCAGAGCCACGTTTTAGGCCAGTTTCTTGCTCTCCCGCTTGCCAGTCTTGCTCTGTGAGGTCCCGGTGCAGGTTCCTTGGTGCGTGCAACTCTTGATCTATCTGCCTCCTCCCTACACGTGCCCTAGCCTTGCCATTTGTTGACCTCAGACCCCGGTTCTGTCCACTCGCCTTTTGGTCTCCTTCCAGGAGGAAGAGGTTTGGCTCCTCGTGTAAGCCAGAGAAGCTTCGGACCTACGCAGGGGAGAGGACTGTTATCCTGCCCCCTTTGACCTAATGGCAGCACCTCCGCTGGGCCGACTGGTGCTGACCCATCTGCTGGTGGCCCTCTTCGGCATGGGCTCCTGGGCTGCGGTCAACGGGATCTGGGTAGAGCTGCCAGTAGTAGTGAAAGAGCTCCCGGAGGGTGAGTGAAGAGAATTGGGTGCCGGTGGGCTGCAGGTGCTCTTGGTTCCTTAGCCTGGGGGGGGGCTTACACAATCTCCTCCCCCTCACTGCAGGTTGGAGCCTCCCTTCGTACCTTTCTGTGCTTGTGGCGCTGGGGAACCTGGGGCTGCTGCTGGTGACCCTGTGGAGGCGTTTGGCCCGCGGCAAGGGCGAGCGGATCCCCATCCAAGTGGTGCAGGGTCTAAGCATAGTGGGCACGGCCCTGCTGGCCCCTCTGTGGCACTATGAGGCCCCAGTGGCAGGGCAGCCCCACTCAGTGGCCTTCCTGACGCTGGCGTTTATATTGGCACTGGCCTGCTGTGCTTCAAATGTCACTTTCCTGCCCTTCCTGAGCCACCTGCCACCTCCCTTTTTACGGTCGTTCTTCCTGGGCCAGGGCTTGAGCGCGCTGTTGCCCTGCGTGCTAGCCCTGGTGCAGGGGGTGGGCCGCCTTGAGTGCCCGCCTGTGCCTGACAATGGTACCACTGGGCCTCCTATCAAGGTGTCTCCCATCAACTTCCCAGAGCGCTTTTCTGCCAGCACTTTCTTCTGGGTGTTGACTGCCCTTCTGGGTACTTCAGCTGCTGCCTTCCAAGGTCTCCTGTTAGTACTGCCATCTGCACCATCTGTACCCATGATGGGTCCAGGGCTCCGGGTAGGAACACCAGGAACAGAGGAGGAAGAGGAAGAGGAAGAGGCCTCACCTTTGCAGGAGCCACCAGGCCCGGTGGCAGTCACTACTCCCAGCTCAGACCCTAAGGCCCTTCAACTGCTCTCTTCCCGAAGTGTCGGTCTCCTGGGGCTCCTGGCTGTCACCAATGCGCTGACCAACGGTGTGCTGCCCGCCGTACAGAGCTTTTCCTGCCTGCCCTATGGGCGCCTGGCCTACCACTTGGCTGTCGTCCTGGGTAGCCTCGCCAACCCCCTTGCCTGCTTTCTGGCCATGGCAGTGCTGTGCAGGTGCACATGGGCCCCAAGCCCCAGAGGGGAGGAACTTGAGGTCAGCCGGGCCCTGGGACAGCCAGTCCTGAATCTCAGCCCATCCTTGGCAGGTCTCTGGCAGGGTTGTATGGTCTCTCTGTGCTGGGCATGTGCTTTGGATCCTACCTAATGACGCTGGCAGTCCTAAGTCCCTGCCCTCCTCTGGTGGGCACCTCTGCAGGTGTGGTCCTTGTGGTAAGTATAATGGGGGCATGAAAGAGGAATAGGGCTTGTCTCAGAGCAGGGGGATTTCGTGTTGAGCTTGCCGCTGCAAAACTCCCCTCTGCCCCCACTTCCAGGTACTTTCCTGGGTACTGTGTGCAGGTGTGTTCTCATACGTCAAGGTGGCGGTCAGCTCCATGCTGCACAGTGGAGGCCGGCCAGCTCTGCTTGCAGCTGGTGTAGCTATCCAGGTGGGCTCTCTGCTGGGTGCCATTGCCATGTTCCCTCCCACCAGCATCTACCGAGTGTTTCGAAGTGGAGAGGACTGTGTGGACCAGTGTAAGCCTTGAACCTGGGACATGTGGGACTCACTGGGTCTCCAGCCGGAGACTGCCACATTGTCTGAGCCCTGTGGCCCAAGGTGGCCTCCCCACTCACAGATACACTCGTGGATTTTGCACACTCCATAAGAGACCTGGCTCTTGAGAAAAAAGACCAGGATGAGGACCAAAGAGCAGGTCTGGAGCCAGGGATAGGTTGGGGCTATGGCCTTCACCCTGGGACCTTTGTGGGATTTGCACAATAAAACATTTCTATCCAGTGAATTGTTAATCCCATGAGCACAGTTGCCTGTACCAGGTCTGCTTCCCTCTGTAGGAGTTGAGGGTTTCTGATCCTGTGGAACTGGAGTTACAGACTGCTCTGAGATGCCATGAAGGTGCTGGGAATCGAACCCAGGTCCTCTGGAGCAGCAGTAAGTACTCTTAACCACTGAGCCTCCTCTCCAGCCCCAAGAGATGGTTTTTAAGGTTCCAGCTCTCTCAGGATTTTTCAGCTTGAGAGCATTGCTTACCAGCCCTCCAGCTCCGGTAGTCGAAGCCCCCCAGGTTCTGTTCAGGTAGACACTTTGTAGCTATCCTCAACCCAAACTCCTGCACATGGCATTTGCCCCATGGGTCTGTAGGGTCATTTCTGGGCTGGGTGGTTCTAAGGCTCTCACACAGAGGGCTGGAGCCTCAGGTAGAACTGGAAAGATCCTTTGAACCAGGAAGATTTGGGGGTCATGCCAGGGCAAGGTCTGATTTTCTGCCTTCTTTTCCTATTATGGCACAGAGGAGAGCGGCCTGTGGGGGAGGCAAGACACCAAGTGTGTCCCAGAATGACTGGGATGGCATGAAGCCGCATTCTCCCAGGAGGCTTTGCTCTCTTCCCCCACCTGGCTCCCGCACCTTGTCAGACCACCTGAGCAGGGGGAAACCTCCCTGATTCCCTGTGGCTCAGATGTTGGCTCAGAGAAGCAGGGGTGGCTTGGCAAGGTGGGCAGGTACTAGAGGCCTGCAGGGGTGAGGGTGCCCTCAGGAGTTAAGTGGGTGAGACTGGTATTAGGGCTCTTGTTCCAGTGACCCTCTGCCCCTTTTGTACTTTGTCCTGGTCCCCGGTCAGCACCATGCCTGGGCCCGCCCTCCTGTCGCCTGAGGCTAGAGACTGGTAGGGCTACCTCCCAGCTCCTTTACTCAGTTCCCTCAGATCAGTAATCACGACAGCCTCTGCCCTAAGCTCACCTGTGTATCTATGCAAGGTATGCGAGGCCCAAGGGCCGAGGACAGCACGGCCCTTCAGATATGTGTTGTCTCCTAGAGAGAAGGGAAGCCAGGGCCCCAGATCCTGGCCAGCCACAGCCAGAAGTGGGCGGTTTAAGGAAGCCACTGCTCTTTGAAGTTCTAGTGCCTTCCTGCCCCCTCCACAGAAAACTGGGCAAGGGTCAAAATAACAAGTCCAGGAGGAAGGCAAGGCTGTCTGCCAAGTCCATGGGTATCCATGAGGGACAGGATAGCCCAACATCCAGGTCTCAAAGACTTCTTGTCCCAGAAGGCAGGCAGGCCCTTGAGGATTGTGTGTCACCACCGTGAATGTCCCCTTGGCCTGTAGAAGTCAGAAAAGGGCCATTTACCGGTAGCCCCTTTTCCCAGGTGTGAGGTAGCCCATGATCGGGGACAAGGCTTGTCTTATTGGGACTGAATGATGAACATTAATGTCTTGACCTTCCTGGGTTCTCAGCCCAGTAGGTCCCCAATAGCTGTGGGTTCTGATGTAACTGCAGATGTGACAACCTTTTCATTCTTTTTTGGTTTTTCGAGACAAGGTTTCTCTGTGTTTGGAGCCTGTCCTGGGACTTGCTCTATAAACCAGGCTGGCCTCAAACTCACAGAGATTCACCTGCATTACCTCCCAAGTGCTGGGATTAAAGGCATGTGTGACCACCACCCAGCAGCCTTGCATTCTTAACCTGCTCAGATCCAGCCTGATTTGAGGACGCAGGACAGTCCTTTAAGGTACACCACACTTTAATTCAGAGGGATTTCCCCAACTTCTGTGATGGCAGAAGACAAGCAAGAGAGGATGTGGAGCATCGACAGTTCAAGAAACAGCCGCTTTGGGGCTCCTGTCTCCAAGGGGCCCGGGAGGCTGCCGTGCCTTTGCCGAAGTGTTCACACAGCTTTTCCTCTCCCTTCCTTTTCTTTCCCTCCACCCCTTCTTCCTCCCTCCCTCCCCCCTCTTTCTTTCTTTCTTTCTTTCTTTCTTTTTTTCTTTCTTTCTTTCTCTCTCTCTCTCTCTCTTTCTATTTATTTCAAGTAGCCCGTTGGGCGATGTTGGCACACACCTTTAGTCCCAGCACAAAAAAAAAAAAAAAAAAGATTTCAAGTAGCCCAAGCTGGCTTCAAACTCACTATATAGCTGAGGATACACCTGCTGTGCGTGCTGGGGCTACAGATGAGCACCACCTTGCCAGTTTGTGCAGTCCTGGGGGTTGGTTGTGGAGCATTGCATATGCTAGAGACAAGCAATCTATGGACTGCGTCATGTCCTTGGCCCCTTGTGTATATTTTTCTCTGTAATTCTTTATTATCCTATGTGATTGGAACCACAGGAGCAGAGCTGAGGTATGACTCAGTGGTAGCATGCTTGTCTAGAATCTTCAAGACATGGGGTTCGGCCCCCAGCACTGCAAAATAAAAACAAATCATATCTGTACAGAAAGTGCAATAATGGTCAATGGGGAGAGAATGGGGAATCTTTTTTTTTTTTTTTTTTTGAGCTGAGGATTGAACCCAGGGCCTTGCACTGAACTAAATCCCCAACCCATGGGGAATCCTTAATGAGTCCAAAGTTTTCTTTGAAAGATGAAAGAGTCATGGGGGTGGGAGGTTTATACAACATTTGAATGTTTTTTAAGCCACTGCCCTATACATTGAAAGTGGTTAGTTAATTCTCAGTACTTGGGAGGCAGAGGCAGGTTGGTCTCCATCAGGTCAAGTCCAGCCTGGTCTATACAGTGAGCTCCAGGATACTCAGGGTTACATAGAGAGACCCTGTCTCAAAAATAAACAAAGTGGTTAAGATAGTAAACTTTGTTTTGTTTTGAGACAGCCTCCTATAGCCTAGTCTTTCTTTTTGTTCGTTTGTTTGTTGGGATAGGGAGGATCTTACTCTGTACACCAGGCTGGCTTGGAACTCACAGAGATCCGCCTGTCTCTACTACTTGAGTGCTGGGTTCAAAGGCGTGGGACACCAGACTTTGCAAAAGAATTTTTTTTTCTAGAGCTGAGGACCTTGAGCTTGCTAGGCAAGTGCTCTACCACTGAGCTAAATCCTTAACCCCAAGAATTATCTTTTAGTGCCATCAAATACTTAGAAATGAATGAATATTGTGGATGGGACTTTCTCCAAAGTAACCAAGCAGCAGGATGAGGAACATGCCTGGTGTAAGATAGGACTCAGCTGTTTGAAACCGGAAATTGCCGGGCGATGGTGGCACACACCTTTAATCCCAGCACTCGGGAGGCAGAGGCAGGCGGATCTCTGTGAGTTCGAGGCCAGCCTGGTCTACAGAGTGAGATCCAGGACAGGCACCAGAACTACACAGAGAAACCCTGTGTAGGGTTTTTTTTGGTCGAGAAAAAAAAAAACAAAACTGGAAATGGACACATTCAAGATTTTACACTATTTGGCCTAAATTCTGTGTATGTTTAAAGTACCACATAGTAAAAGCATATGTTGAGCAGAAAAATACAATATTGTAAAACAATAAGTGTTGGTTTAACATAAAGGTGTTATTTGTGTAATGATTATGGATAATTAAAATTCTTTTCAAGACAGGGTTTCTCAGTATAACAGCCCTAGATGTCCTGGAACTAGCTCTATAGACCAGGCTGGCTTCGAACTCACAGAGGACCACCTGCCCCTACCTCCCAAGTGCTAGGATTAAAGATGTGCCACCACTGCCTGCCTTAAAATTCTTTGCTTATTGTTTATTTGCTGTGTATGGTGCGTGGTGCCTACAGAGGCATGAGTCGTCTCTCTTTGGCAGCTGTGAGTCATGATCGAGAAGGATGGAGAAATATAGGAGCAAAGTTTCTGCATATTGTTGAACTAATGTGAACAGAAATTATTACACTTTGCTGAGCATGGTGGGACACTGCTTGAAGCCCAACACTTGGGAGGCAGAGACAGGTGGGAGTTCGAGCCCAGTCTACATAGTGAGCTCCAGGAAAGCCAGGAATACTCAGTGAGACTGACTCTGTGTGTGTGTGTGTGTGTGTGTGTGTGTGTGTGTGTGTGTGTGTGTGTGTAGTTTAATCCAGAGAAAATTACTAAGACAACAAAATGCAGAAAAAAATAACAAAAGAATTAAAATGGGCTTGGTGTGGAGCATGCACTCCCAACACTCGGGAGGCAAAGGCAATCAGATGTCTGAGTTCAAGGCTATCTTGTCTACAGAATGAATTCCAGACAGCCAGGGCTATACCCAGAAGGGGAAAAATTAAAATGGCACACTCCTATAATCATATCATAACGCAGTATGCTGAAGCAGCAGGACTGTCATGGAAGCCAACCCAAGCTATAGATGAGTCCCTCTCAAAAAACAAGTAATCAGGGCTGCAGAGATGGCTCAGAGGTTAAGAGCACTGACTGTTCTTCCAGAGGTCCTGAGTTCAATTCCCAACAACCACATGGTGGCTCATGACCATCTATAATGAGATCTGGTGCCCTCTTCTGTATACATAATAAATAAATAAATCTTAAAAAAACAAAAACAAGTAATCACCAGGTGGTGGTGGTGGTGGTGGTGGTGGTGGTGGTGGTGGTGGTGCACGCTTTTAATCCCAGCACTTGGGAGGCAGAGTGGATCTCTGAGTTCGAGGCCAGCCTGGTCTACAGAGCAAGATCCAGGAAAGTCACAAAGCTACACAGAGAAACCCTGTCTCGAAAAACAAAAAAAAATCAAAAGGCATCATTAGAAACACTGTTCAGAACACACGACAGTATTGGGAGACCAGAGGAACAGAAGGATGTGAGGGACAACAGGCAGATCTTTCCCTTCCATTAGCTGTATGTAAGTGGACCCTGTAGTCTGGCCAGACCTAACAATGAACTTTCCCCCCCACATATGTGCAATACCTCCAAGATAGACTAAGTCAGGCCGTAGAACAAACCTCATTAGATTTAGATTGGGATCGTATTCCTGGAAAGACCAGCACAAAAGAGCAAATCAGGTTGACCCTGTCGTGAAGTCCACATCCATGTCCTTAGGTGTGTCTTACTTTTATCCCACATGCTTCTCTTAACTCTTGTGTTCAGGCTTATATTTTAAATATTAATTACACCTAACTCTACTTGAAACAGCAACAATACAGCAAAACAGCCACTGTTCTTCAGGGTCTAACCAGGTAAGTGTGGCCATCACCCCTCATCAAGGAAACAACAGATGGAGACTGTAACAATACAACAACCAATGAAAGTCCAAAGTGTGGAGCTCAGTGCCAGCTGATATCTGTATCACATATCATATCTGCGCCTAAGGCTGAGGGAACATTGCAGATTGTTGTGAGCCACCAAGTGGTTCTGGGAACAGAACCTGGGTCCTCTAGAAGAACAGCAAAGGCTCTTAATGGCTAAGCTGTCTCTCCAGCCCCGTGAGATCCCTTGTAAAAAGGCAGGATGGTGTTAGAAGTCGGCATAAGGATACCATATGCTAGAGCTGTTCCATTCTTAAATGATGGAACTGAGTGTTCAGAATAAAACCCTTACATTTATGGTTAAACAGTTTTATAAATTGGGTCTAGTTGGAGGTGGTGGCAAACACTTTTAATCCCTGCCCTTGGAGGTGAGATGGGGGCAAAGTCAGGTGAATCTCTGAGTTCGAGGCCAGCCTAGTGATCTACAGCATGAGTTCCAGGATAGCTAGGGCTACATAGAGAAACCCTGTCTTTAAAAAAAAAGAAAGTCTTACTTCGTAGCCCAGGCTGGCCTTAAACTACCTCTGTCTCCCAAGTGCTGGAATTACTAGCATGAACCTACATGCCCAGCTCCTTAAATAATTTTTAAAAATTATTTATTTTATGTGCATTGGTGTGTTTTTGCCTGCATATTTGTATGAAATTGTCAGATCCCCTGGAACTGGACAGTTGTGAGCTGCCATGTGGGTGCTGGGAATTGAACCTGGGTCCTCTGAAAGAGCAGCCAGTGCTTTTATTTGTTTTTTTCTTTCTTTCTTTTTTGTTTTTTTGAGACAGGATTTCTCTGTGTAACAGCTCTGGCTGTTCTGGAACTCACTTTGTAGACCAGGCTGGCCTTGAACTCACAAGAGATCCCCCTGCCTCTGCCTCCCGAGTGCTGGGATTAAGATTACAGGTGAGTGCCATCAGTCAGCCAGAGCTCTTAACCGCTGAGCTGTCTCTCGCCTTAGTTGATTGTTGACAATGGGACAGGACATTTTTATCCATGGCAGTGGAAATATGATGATAGGAGGTGCCAGATGTCCTCCCCTGGCCTCTGAGTGCACACACACCTTTTTTTTTTTTTTTTTAAGCTGAGGATCGAACCCAGGACCCTGAGCTAAATCCCCAACCCCTGACACACACACTTTTTAGAAATGAAAAAGAAAGTAGCACAGAGCACAGGCTGGGGAGAAGGCCCAGTGGGTAATGCTCCTGTGAATGTTTGAGAAAATGGAATCTCAACTGAGGAAATACCCTCACCAGACCGACCTGTGGGACATTTTCCTGATAGATGGTTGATATGGGAGGGACAGCCACTTTGATGCTGTGACTCCTGAGCAGGTGGTCCTGAATGGTGGTGGGAAAGCAGACTGAGCAAGCTGTGAGGAGGCAGCTGATAAGCAGCGCTCCTCCGTGGCCTCTGCTTCAGTTCCTGCCTCCAGGTTCCTGCCCTGACTTCTCTGAATGACGGGCTGTCAGCTGGAAGGTGACATAAACCCTCTCCTCCCCAAGTTACTTTTAGACGTTATGTTTTATCACAGCAGTAGAAACCCAGCTAACACACCATACAGGCATAAAGACCTGAGTTCGAATCCCCGGAACCCAAGTAAAGCTGGATGCAATAGCTTGCATCTGTAATCCCACCATTTCTTTCTTCTTTATTTTAAAGGTTTATTTATTATGTATACAGAAGAGGGCACCAGATCTCATTACAGATGGTTGTGAGCCACCATGTGGGTGCTGGGAATTGAACTCAGGTCCTCTGGAAGAGCAGCCAGTGCTCTTAACCTCTGAGCCATCTCTGCAGCCCATCCCACCATTTCTATGAAGAGGTAATAGGTGGAGACAGGCAAGTCTCTACATCAACTGTCTGCAACTCCAGTTAGGAGAGACCCAATCCCCTCTTCTGGTCTCCAAGGGCACCGGTCACCAGTCACAGATGTGGTAGACATACATGGGTACAGTTTAGCAGCACTCATACACAGAAAATAAAAACATAAATCTTAAAAAAAAAAATTACGGGTTGGGGATTTAGCTCAGTGGTAGAGTGCTTACCTAGCAAGCAGAAGGCCCTGGGTTCGATCCTCAGCTAAAAAAAAAAATTCCATGTGTGGTAGCTCATGTCTATATTCCCAGCATTCACGAGGCTGAGGCAGGTTAATCTCTGACTTTGAGGCCAGCCTGGTCTACAAATCAAGTTCCAGGATAGCCAGAGCTACACAAAGAAATTATCTCTGTCTCAAAGAAAACAAACAAACAAACAAAAAAAGACAGGTGTGGTGATACGAACCTTTAATGCTAGCCCTAGCCCTCAGAAGGCAGAAGCAGGCAGATCTCTGTGACTTTAAGACCAGCCTGGTCTACATAGCAAGTTCCAGACCAACCAGAGAAATGTAGAGAGACCTATTTCAAATTAAATAAATAAAAACAAGCTAGGTGGCAGTGGTGGCGCACACCTTTACTCCCAGCACTTGGGAGGCAGAAGCAGGCATATCTCTATGAGTTCAAGGCCAGCATGGTCTACAGAGCTAGTTCTAGGGCAGTCAAGGCTACAAAAGAAACCCTGTTTCAGAAAACTGGGTGGATAAAGAAACTCCTCACCAAGGACTTGAGTTCAATCCCCGGGACCCAGAAAGTAGGAGAGAATTGAGTCCCACAAGTTGACCTCCAACATCTACATATTCCCCCCCAACACACATTACCCCCAAAAATTAGATGTAATTTTTTTTTAATTTAAAGAAAATTAAAGCTGGGCATAATGATACACACCTTTAATCCCAGCACAGGGAGGCAGCTTTTGTCTGTAGCAAACTTTTTTGTTTTTTTGTTTTGAGACAGGGTTTCTCTCTGTAGCTTTGGAGCCTGTCCTGGACTAGCTCTGTAGACCAGGCTGGCCTCGAACTCATAGAGATCCACCTGCCTCTACCTCCCGAGTGCTGGGATTACAGGCATGCTCCACCATCATCCTCTTCCCTCTCACCCACTCCCACTCACTCACCCCCACTCTCTCTCACTCACCCCCACTCCTAATCACTCACCCCCACTCTCTCTCACTCACCCCCACTCCCTCTCACTCACCCCCACTCTCTCTCACTCACCCCCACTCCCACTCACCCCCACTCTCACTCACCCCCACTGGCCGCAAACTTATTTTTATGGGGGGCTGGAGAGATGGCTCAGCAGTTAATCATAGGGTCATAGTTCTGCAAGGTGGAAGATGCTTGAGTGAGCAGCATCCTGGTGAGGGGAGGAAGTGGCTAAGATAAGAGGTGGACGGCTAGAGTATGATGTCACATGGAGCTAGAGAAAGGTTCAGGGGAGAGAGGTGGGCACTGGTGTTGGTGGAAATGGTTGATGTTCCTGAGACAATGATAGTCAAAGCTTAATGGCCTGTCACCTGGAAGATTCCAGTTGTATCAGGTTAAGTAAGCAAGTGGCAAAAAGAACAATTATGCCAGTGAGTGGACCAGGAGAAGGAATTACCAGGAAAGCAAAAAGATAAGACCATTGGCCTTTGGCAGAAGGAGAGGTAAATAGCTGTCAGGGCTGGGCTGGGCGCAGAACTGGGAAATGGTAAAATACGAAATGGATTTTCGTTGTGCTGGGGTTTTTTTTCTTTGTTATTTTGAGACAAGGTCTCATGTAGCCCAAGCTGGCCTCAAGCTCACTATGTAGGGTTACAGAAGTACAATTGGAAGAAGCATCGGCCAAGACTGTTGAGTCTCAAGTTTAGTGAGAAATCTCTCGAGGTTTAGATTAGCTTATCAATCTTTCCAGAAGGTAGAAGTTATGGGGTAGCATAGATATAATATTTAATTTAAAGAGCTTTACATTCTTTGGCATCAGAAGTTAAAGTCAGGGCTGGAGAGATGGCTCAAAGGTTAAGAGCACTGGCTGCTCTTGCAGAGGTCCTGAGTTCAAGCCCTAGCAATCACAAGATGGATCACAACCATTTGCAGTGAGATCTGGTGCCCTCTTCTGGCTTGGATATGTACATGCAGACATAACGCTGTATACTTCATAAATAAATCTTTTTTAAAAAGAAAGGAAAAAAAGAAACAGACCACAAGGTGGGGCTGGATAGATAGCTCAGCAGTTAAGAGTAACTGCTGTTCTTGCAAAGGACCCAGGTTTTCTTTCTTAGCATCCATGTGTTACTTCAGTTGCAGGGGGATTCTATCCCCCACCCACCCCCCCCCCCAACCTCCCCAGGCATCAGGCATGCACATGATACACATACATACATACATGATGACAAAACACTCATAAAAAATAAATAAATACATCTTTTATTTAAAAAAAAAGTCACAAGATAGTTGTGGGTAAAGGCACACTTTGTCACCAAGCTTGAGGACCTAAGTTCGGTTCCCAGGTCCTACATAGTTAAGGAGGGAACCAAGACAGGCAGTGGTGGCACACGCCTTTAATTCCAGCACTTGGGAGGCAGAGGCAGGCGGATCACCATAAGTTTGAGGCCAGCCTGGTCTACAGAGGGAGTTCCAGGACAACCAAGGCTACACAAAAGAAACCTGGTTTTGGAGGGCTATGTATGAGTGGTGGTGGTGCATGCCTTTGATCCCCCACTCAGGAGGCAGAGGCAGGCAGATCGCTGCGGGTTTAAGGCCAGCCTGGTCTACATAGCAAGTTCCAGGACAGCCAGGGCTGTTACACAGAGAAACCCTGTCTCGAAAAACAAAACAAAACCAACCAAACAAACAAAAAGCCAAAAATATGATAAATCTTAAAGAATGTAACTCTGGGTTGGCCAGTGGTGGGGCACACCTTTAATCCCAGCACTGGAGAGGCAGAGGCAGGATGATCTCTTAAGTTCAAGGCCAGCCTGGTCTACATGGTAAGTTCTAGGACAGCCAGGGCTACACAGAGAAATCCTGTCTCGAAAATCAAAACAAAACAAAAAAATAACTTTGGTTCTTGCAACATCTAGGGAGAAGGCGAATATAGAAGAACTCACAACTTCAGGGCCTTATCAATACCCATTCTTCCCTGGACTCCTTATGGTCCAGGAATAGTTAGGGGCATTTGTGCTTCCTCAGGTGCAACCTGTGTGTGGTCTGCAGATATGAGCTAGCTTTCCGTCAAAAGAACAGATTTTATTGATTCCAAGGAATCTCCACTTTGGTGTATTGGTGAAATTATTAAGACCACTCCATGTAGTTAAAAGGGAGGTTTATTTTGTGGGGTAACTTATACAAATGAAGGAATAGGTTGCAGGGTCTGGGAAAGGTATGGCGCAGTCCGGCGGCGGCGGTGTTCTCTGGAGAACTCTGCTCTGTCTACCTCCAACGTCCAGCATCCTGAACCAAGAGAGGCCTTGATCCTGGGTCTTCAGCTTCCTCTCTCACCCCGCCTTGTGGATGTGACTATTACCAAAGCTTCAATGGGGGTTGGAACTTCCAGGCCAAGGCTGGAATGGCTACCCACTACATTGGTGGCTGGACTTGGCCCCAGAGGAGGCTCAGTAGCTTGGGGCACTCACAGCAGAAGCATCAGCTGACCACAGAACAGGAAAGAGTCCTTTGATCCAAGATTGGGTTAGTGCCCGCCCGCTGAACTGGGATGGCCACGAGATGGCGCTAAAGAATTTCTTGAGACAGAACAGACACTTAGTGTGGCCTTATGGGGAATCCGTTATCTCTGCTTATCCAATTTGTCTTTTCTGACTTTCAGGGTCTTTGCTTAGTCATTAAAGACCTTGAAATCATCAGACGGTTGATGGTGCATACCTTTAATCCAGCAACTCAGGAGGCAGAGGCAGGTGGGTATCTTTGAGTTTAAGGCCAGCCTGGTCTACAGAGCAAGTTCCAGGACAGCCAGCACTAGATACACAGAGAATCTTGTCTTGAAAGCTGTGTTAATAAAGTACAGAAGGAATTCTAGAGTTCCTGATCTAGTCATTTGTTTGTTTGAGACAGTATCTCACTATGTAACTCTGGCTGGCCTTGAACTCAGAGATCCACCTGCCTCTGCCTCTTGAGTGCTAGGATTGAAGATATATACCACTACACCTGGCCTAGTCTAGTTTTTTCTTTTTCTTTCTTTCTTTTTTTTTGTTTGTTTTTCTGTTTTTTTGTCGTTGTCCCCCCCCCCCCCACAGGGTTTCCCTGTGTAGTTTTGTGCCTTTCCTGGAACTCACTTTGTAGACCAGGCTGGCCTTGAACTCACAGATCTGCCTGCCTCTGCCTCTCTAATGCTGGGATTAAAAGTGTGCACCACCACCACCCGGACATGGTATTTTTATTATATTTATTTACTTATCTTGTGTGTGAGAGAATGTGCACGTGTGTGTGAATGCACATATGTGGGTAAGAGACTTATAGGAGCCTGTTCTCTCCTTCTAGCATGTGGGTCCCAGGAACTGAGGTCATCAGGCTTGACGGCAAGTGTATTGAGCCATCTTGCCAGCTCCCTGGGGAAGATTTTCTTTGGTCCAACTAAAAAATAACACCCTGGGTTGGGGATTTAGCTCAGTGGTAGAGTGCTTGCCTAGCAAGCGCAAGGCCCTGGGTTCAATCCTTAGCTCAAAAAAATAAAATAACACCCTAACTCACTGAGGGTGGAAGGGTACTATAAGGTCACAGGGTTCCCCACAGTCAGTCCAGAGCATGTACTGTTTATCTAGAACAGCGTAGCGTTAGGTGGGCATTTGGGTACTAACAGGCTTAAAAGTTGAGGATACACCACCTCCCTCATAATTAACAGCCTGTAAAGCCAGGCACTGAGGCTGTGGGATCTGAGTGGAGATGTGACATTCTAAACCTCCTGAAAGATAAGATTACTCTCTGGCCAGAGGCTTCCTGATAAAGAACAGGACAGACCATTGTGTCTTTCCTTAAGAGTTCATCCAAAGTCACCTGGGTAGAAAGTGCTCCTTAGGAAAGTTCTGGAAACTTTAAGTAGTTAAAAAAAAACCCTATCTAGCCAGGCAGTAGTGGCACACTCCTTTAATCCTTGCACTTGGGAGGCAGAGGCAGGTAGATCTCAGTGAGTTCAAGGCCAGCCTGGTCTACAAAACAAGATCCAGGACAAGTACCACTGTTACACAGAGAAACCCTATCTCAAAAAATCAAAAAAGAGCCAGACAGTGGCACACGCCTTTAATCCCAGTACTCGGGAGGCAGAGGCAGGTGGATCTCTGTGAGTTCGAGGCCAGCTTGGGCTACCAAGTGAGTTCCAGGAAAGACGCAAAGCTACACATGGAAACCCTGTCTCTAAAAACCAAAAACCAAACAAACCAACAAACCAAAAAAGAAACAAACAAACAAACAAAAAAACAAAAAACAGCCTATCTAAATGTATCTGAGTGCAATGGTCTCTGGCTGTTGTCCATTCTCACCCTCTGAGGGTGATTTTTCTGAGTGGTGCCTTTGGCCATGGTCCAGTTTCACCCTGTGTGGATGTTCTCAACGCTGGTGCCTTTGACTGTTGTTCATTCTTATCCCTCGAGGGTGCCCATTTTACCCTGTACAAAACTTTATCCATCCTCTGTGCTGTCCTCGGTGTGTGTCATCTGAATTCTTTCCACAGACATGACAGGAGTGGTGAGCCCAGTGGAGACCAGAGAAAGGTCCCAGGAGCACCTTTTGGTGCTTCTGCCTGGCTGGGTTTGGTTTCCTTCATCTTCATCACTAGGTGTGGACTCCTCTCCGGTTGAGGCTGTGAGACTTCTGCTCACATCTTCCCTCAGTGTTCACCATGTCTGCACTGTGCTACAAAATCTCTCTGATTTTTTTATTTGGGGGCTTACATAGATCGTTTACTCTTGCTGGACTTGTATTTGTCTCCTGTTAATCCCACACTAACCACGCTAAGCTGTCTTTTCCAAAAGGGTGGAGGATATGTAATATTATTTTATATTGCTAGGCAGCAGTGGCACACGCCTTTAATCCTAGCACTTGGGAGGCAGAGGCAGGTGGATCTCTGAGTTCAAGGCCAGCCTGGCCTATAGAGTGAGTTCCAGGACATCCAGGGCTACAAAATAAAATCCTGTCTCAAAATGGCTATCTGTGGTGCCTATAGGCATACTAAAGCACATGCTGGCTCATTCGGTGTCTGTGGCTCCTCTCAGTTCTTCTCACCCCTCCTCCTCCCCTAAATTTCTCCAGCCCAGGGGCTTTCCTTCATTCAGCTTCTCATTTCTATACAACCCTGCCATCCCAGCTGTGTGTGTTCCTTTCTGTTGTTTGTTTTGTTTTTTCCAGACAGGGTTTCTCTACGTAGCTTTTGGATGTCCTGGAACTCCATCTGTAGACTAGACTGGCCTCGAACTCACAGAGAACCCTCTGCCTCTGCCTGAGTGCTGGGATCAAAGGCGTGCACCACCACCGCCCGGGGAAGCTCTGTGAGTTCTTGGCCTCTCTCTTGCTCTCTCTCTTTTGTCCTCCTCTCTCACCTCCCTCACTCTCTCATGGCCTGGTTCAGTCTGCTTGTCATGTTCAATCTACTACTTTCTCCCTTCTCTCTGGACTCTCCCAGATGCCTCTGGCTGCACTCTCTCTCATAGTTACAATAAAAACCTCCTCCTCCACCATAGCTCTGAGCAGACATGTCCTCACTTGACACACTGTGGTGAGGGACCTGTTGCATGCAAAAATAATAACTCCTGCAGGGGGTAGGGGGTGGGGGGTGGCGGCGGCGGCGCACACCTTTGACCCCAGCACTCAGGAGGCAGAGCCAGGCAGATATCTGTGAGTTCGAGACCAGCCTGGACTACAGAGGGAGTTCCAGGAAAGGCGCAAAACTACACAGAGAAACCCTGTCTCAAAAACAAAACAAAACAAAACAAAAACCCTCCTGTCTCAGGGCCTTCAGATGAGCTCCGTTCCTGCTGTAGACGTGGCCTATTGGAACTGCTGTCTACTTGTCCTGCTCACATCTTTGGCTATGCCATCCATCCATCTACCTGACTGTTCATCTGGCCATGGCTCTGCCCTTTTGCCTCTGCAACTAGACTCAACTCTGCAGCTTCCTTCTGTGGCCCCAGGCAGCCTGACTCACAGCAGGGACAGCTTCTTCCCCAAAGGTGCACGCCTTTGATCCCAGCACTCAGGCAGAGGCAGAGGGTTCTCTGTGAGTTCGAGGCCAGTCTAGTCTACAGATGGAGTTCCAGGACATCCAAAATACAGAGGCCATTGCATCACAGGACTCCACCGATGACCTACTAAAAGTGTAGCAGATTCTGTTTTCTGTGATAAAGATCTTGAAAAGGAACAGAGCATAAAAGGAAGCTGAAGGTACCAGAGAGAGAACACAAAAGGACTGCAGAAAGTGACCTGGTGGAGAATCTGGCCTCTGACTTTACTTAGGAAAACAGCAGAAAAGAGTTCTTGTAGCCTTAAGGGATGGTTTCAAATCTGCCACTTTACTCCCAGAGGAAACAGAATAAGAGATAAATGCTGTGTCTGTCAATAAACTACTCTGTAGGGGGGAAAAAAGGCCAAATATTAACCTGCTCCTAAGACTCCTTGCCCTCAGTGTGGTAAGAAGGGAACTGGAGGGTTTATAGCCTCAAGAATCAAAGGAATGCCCCCCACAAGCCAGGGCCCCAAAAGTATCTCCAGAACGAGGAATCCAGTTGACCTCTGACTCAACCCTGGATCCCAGCTGACGGGAAAGAGCCTTAAGTAAATCTTGAAATCATTATGGTCTTTTCAGCACGAGGTGCACTTGGACCCACCAGAGAATCACAGATAAGCCGGAGGCCCTAGGACCCTCTGCTGGTGCTGGCAGTTGGGACCTGCTTTTCTAGGTGCTCCTAGGGTTGAAAATTGACAGGCAGTCCAAGACACGACTGAACCCACAATCAATGAAGGTGCCGATCTCAAGACCCAGGACATTCGTTAGTAAGTGCATCCTGAGCCAATAGGATGATGGGTAATCTGGAGCAGGGGCTATGCTAGACGAGAGAGGGCAAAGATCGTAACTCTGGAGCACCAGCCTGTGGGGGAAATTGTAGGATAACGTAAGGACGTACACCTTGAAGTGTGCTGGGAAGCTCCTATGGCTACTGGCTGCCTTAGCGTCAGGCTGTAGGGTCAGGGTTGAACGCAAGTGAGAGGTGAGGTAAAGCCTTCAAGGTGAAGGGCAAGACTGGGTTTGGGCAGATGACATGTCTGGATGCAGTTCACTTTTTCTGAAGGTTAAAGAATTAAAAGGAAGGAAAAGTGAGGTATGGTGGTGCACCCCTTTAATCGCAGCACTCAGGAGGCAGAGGCAGGTGGATCTCCAAGTGTTCAAGGACAACCTGGTCTACAGAGCGAGCTCCAGGACAGCTAGGACTATACAGAGAAACCCTATCTCAAAAAAAAAATTAAACAAACAAACAAACAAATAAGTAAATAATAAATGGCGGGAAAATCTCAAGCATGGCAGGCAGCAGTGGAGAAATCGTGAACACAGCAACCAGGAATCATCCCCAGATCAGCAGAGAGAAAGACTCCACAAAGTACAAGGGTACTAAAAGCCACAGCCCAGCTTTTCCTTAAGGGCTGGGTTGTTTTTTTTAAACCTTGGAAGGATCTTCCTCCCCTAATTTGGGGTTTTCAGTTTGAAAAAAGACCAGAAGGTTGGGGTTGGGGATTTAGCTCAGTGGTCGAGTGCTTTGCCTAGCAAGCACAAGGCCCTGGGTTCGGTCCTCAGCTCAAAACAAAACCAAAACCAAAACAAAACAAAACCTATCTAAATGTATCTGGGTGCAATGGTCTCTGGCTGTTGTCCATTCTCACCCTCTGAGGGTGATTTTTCTGAGTGGTGCCTTTGGCCATGGTCCAGTTTCACCCTGTGTGGATGTTCTCCTCAAAGGTGGTGCCTTTGGCCATTGTTCATTCTTATCCCTCGAGGGTGTCCATTTTACCCTGTACAAAACTTCATCCATCCTCTGTGCTGTCCTCGGTGTGTGTCATCTGAATTCTTTCCACAGACCAGAAGGCTGTTTGGCTCTCAACGGTTATGTAATCATCTTGGCCTAACCTGACTTGTTAAGCCAGTCCATTAGTGTTAGGCCCTACAGGCAGGAGAAAAAGCGGGAGAGGGCTTTGTTTTAAGCTGTCAGGCTTTTGTCTGGGTCTGAAGAGGGAGGAAGAAGCCATCCATCTTGGAAGGTTGCCACCTTTATTACCAACTGTGTAGTTATTTATTACCTGTCACCCAGGTCACCTCCCTACCCATCAGCCTATCAGGCAGTCTCTTTGACTCCTAGTTCTTCAGATGGACAGCAGACCGAGGGTGCACACAGGTGAACTGGAGGATGAGATGGCAGTGTGGTTGGTCATGACTCCATCCCCAAAGTGGAGTCAAACGCTGCTTATAAAATGGAGTCTCTTGGGGCAACACGGTCTGAAAAACCACTGCTTTACATGATATGGACTACCTTGGAGTAGGGCATTCCCTGATCCCTACAGACCTCAATTCCCTGGAAAGATAAGGGTGCTAATCAGATCCCAAAGTTATCCATTAAAGAGCTTTTCCAGGAAGCTGGTGAGAGGGCTCAGTGGGTAATAAAAAACAACTGTTACTGAAGCCTGGCCGCCCCAGTGGGATCCCTGGAACCACGTAAAGGTGGAAGGAGGACACCGACTCCACACACACACCACGGCTCAAGTACCCACCCAGATACTCACACACATACAATAACAAGTTAAATCCCAGCACTCGGGAGGCAGAGGCAGGCGGATCTCTGTGAGTTCAAGGCCAGCCTGGTCTACAAAGTGAGATCCAGGACAGGCTCCAAAGCTACACAGAGAAACCCTGTCTCGAAAAAAACAAACAAACAAAAAACAACGAAAAACAAAAACAAAAAAAACAAAACAAACAAAAAGACTCCGCCTACCTGGAGGACAATATTCCCAACAGTCCTCCCTAGAACCTGTAGGAGCAATCCCTTATTTCTTTTTTTTTAAGATTTTTTTTTTTTTTTTTAGATTTACTTATTATGTATACAGAAGAGGGCGCCAGATCTCATTACAGATGGTTGTGAGCCACCATGTGGTTGCTGGGAATTGAACTCAGGACCTCTTGAAGAGCAAGCAGTTGGTGCTCTTAACCTCTGATCCATCTCTCCAGCCTGCAATCCCTTATTAAGTTCCCAGTCTAAGCCCTCAGGGGCCTCCTGGGTACCCTTTGCTGTATTCATTGTGTCTGGTATATGGCAAAGACCAAGCTTTAAGCCTCCATAACTAATAAATCACAACAAATTATCAAAGAATATGCCTAGGCATAGAAAAAAACAAGATAATCCTTTTCAACTGTGGGATGGGTGTTAACTAAAATATATAGGGTGGGGCCAAGTATGATGTAGGGTGCCTTTAATCCCAGCACTGAGGAGACAGATCCAGAGGTAGGAGGATGTTTATAAGTTCAAGGCCAGCTGGGTCTACATAGTGAGTTTGAAGCTAGGCAGGAAAACAGAAAGTACAGGCTGGTAGAAAGATTATCAATACTAATGAAGACTACAGTGGTACATGAGTGTATTCAGATCACGTCAGGAACACCAGACCCACAGACTTATCTATTAGACACACGCCAACATGACACAGTGAGACTCTGCTCAAAAGAAAGAAAGAAAGATAGATAAATATGGATATGGGAGAGGGAGTTCAGGGATAGCAGTGAATTCTTTCTGGAAGGCGCTTTCCCCGTACCATATGTTTGTCATCCACAGGATCAAAGCCTGGGTACACTTGGGAAGAAAACCCTCAAGGCCGGGCAGTGAGGGCGGCACACACCTTTAATCCCAGCGCTCAGAGGCAGAGGCAGATGGATTTCTGAGTTCGAGGACAACTTAATCTACAGAGTGAGTTTCAAGACAGCCAGAGCTACACACACACACACACACACAGAGCCATTTCTTGGGATGGGGGAGATGGTTAAGTGGCTAAGAAGACTGACTACTCTCCCAGAGGATCCCGGTTCTGTTCCCAGCACCCATGTTGTGACTTACAACTCTCTGTAATGCCGTTCCAGACACCAGGTATCTTTTCCTGGTTTCTATAGGTACCAGACCCAGACATGGTGGGCACACATGATTTTTAAGGCCATGTTTATTGTATGTCCTTGATTCTGCCCAGCTTTTTGTTTCTGTCTTTTATACTCAAGACAAACAGCCTTTGATTATTATGCCAATTTATTCATGTTATTTCCTGACCAGAAATGTTTTCCACTGGTATAATCATCTAATTTCCATTTTCATTCCATCTACGGGAATAAAAGATGTCGGTTGATCAAGGTTAAGTGCTATGTGTATTTTTTTTAATATAATTCGGCTAATAGCACATCTATGTGCTTTATATGATCTACAAAGATAATTCAAACTATGTCAGACTCCGCCACTGTTTTTGGTGAAGGGCTTTGGAACTGGATCTCTGGGTTGTCCCTGTTAGACTCTTAGCATGTTCTTCTTTTAGCCTTTGGACCTGTGTATGTCATTCTGATGGCTCAATTTTATCTCCTCTCATTTGTGGCCAATCTTTAGCCTGAATGCCAGAGGTCAGAGGTCATGTTGCCTGTCATCACAGCCGCCAATAAGCACAAACAGGAAGTAATAATTTAGTGTGCACTTTATCACTGTGAAGGTATCAGATAAACAGCCTAGAGATAAGGTGTGTCTCTCATCTCTGGGCAGCAGATTACCTCAGGAGTGGAAATCGAGGCAGTTAATCATTCCAAAGCTTAGTCTTGTCTCAGAGCACAGAGCTCAGCCCTTTTAACTGTACTTGGCCTTCCTGAGCAGACGGCTGGACATGGCCGCATGGGTGCCTCCACACAGGTTCAAGCACCTTCAGGTGGGTTTGCACTACCCCTTCCTACCTGCTGTCCCAGCTGGTGCCCGTGGTAGCCTGGCCCCCTACTTTTTCTCTTCATAGTACCAATTTTATCTGCAAACACCCTCTGCCCACTCTCGATGTCTCTACCATGGGGTCACTTCTCTACTTCCCTGTCAACCCAGGCCCAAGCTTGGCTTTTAGTTTTACGGCCCGCACTTGCACTGTGAGGTTATACTGGTTTGAGACTTCCCAGTCTCGGAGTCCCAGTATAGCTGAGGGACTTTATGTATATCCTGACACATGGCACCCAAAATACACAATATGAAGTGTGGGGAGTCTGATGCAGATGCTCAGGCACAGGCTGTTGGCAGAGACTGCACCCCATAATGTTTGCAATAGTTTGGGTTAAATGGGTGTCCTGGAGTTCTCAGGAACTACTTTGGGCCCCAAGACATTCCAACAGGTCCCTGTTAGCTCTCAGGTAGGTTTCTGTCTTAGTTAGGGTTTCTATTGTCCTGAAGAGGCTCTATAGCCACGGCAAGACTAATAAAGAAGTCATTTAAGTGGGGTGGCTTACAGTTCAGAGGTTTAGTCCATTATCATCATGGCAGGACATGGTAGCGTGCAGGCAGACACATGCTAGAGGAGCTGAAAGTTCTACATCTTTTTTTTTTTTTTTTTTTGAATTCTACATCTTTGTGTCTACACTGAGCATAGCTTGAGTGTACGTGACCTCAAAGTCCACCCTTACAGTGACACATTTCCTCCAACAAGACCACACCCACTCCAACAAAGCCACACCTCCTAACAGTGCCAATCCCTATCAGCTTATGGGGGCCAATTATATTTAAACTACCACCAACTCCCAGGCCACTAGCTGACCTGTCATGGTTCAGGTGTGATCTCATAGGGCTGAGGACTTTGACCTGCTTCCAACCGTATATCTGGATCCAATTGCTTCTCTTCCCGCTCCACCTACCTCTCCCATCTATTATATGAGTAGCTTGGTCTCAGAACACCCATTTCTTCCTTATAGTCTTGGGGTTTGTGCACTTGCATCCTTTTTGTCCCTGACACATTGCGCCCCAATTACTCCCAGACAACTCAGCTACAACAAATACTTCCTAGGTCTGGCAAGGAGCAGCTCCAGAAAGAGACCACCCTGAAATGGGTGCCACTGCCCTGGATTCTCCGGCTCAAGAACTTTTGTACCCACCTCATATCTGATACTCTGCCTCCTGACAGACACTTCAAACCCAGTTTGGGATTGAAGGCATGACACACTGCTTCCAGAGCCAACCAGAAGGCAGCTTCCCAGATCTGGCAAGTATGGAAAAAAAAAAAGGAGGTAGCTCAGTGAGGTCTCAAAGAACACAGTGGTCAACACAGGATGGCCTCTTGGGCCAAGGGGCAGCTGTTGAGAGGGATGTCTGCGGCCAGGAAGGCAGGAACTGCTGGGGGAGTTCTGGGGAGCCAGGTGGTACAGGGTCCCTCCAGAAGAGTATTGCAGAAGGGTATCGTGGAGAGTGAAGAGTAGGGGACATTGGGCTGGAGAGATGGCTCAGAGGTTAAGACTGCTCTTCCAGAGGTCCTGAGTTCAACTCCCAGCAACCACACGGTGGCTCACAACCATCTGTAATGAGATCTGGCGCCCTCTTCTGTATACATAATAAATAAATAAATTGGGGGGAAAAAGAGTAGGGGACACAAGATCCTGGACTCTAACTGGCATGGTGGGCAAGAAAGCTAAAGTGTCACTGGCTCTCTATGTGGCTGGCTCAGCAGGTGGCTCTGGAGGGTGCTGTCAACTGTGAGGGTGCAGTCTGTGCCAGTGAGTACAGAGAGCTGTAGTGAAAATGTCCAAGTGTCAGCTTTGAGTTACACTGCCATTTTCCAGGCAGGAAAGTGAGCCTGGCAAAATTAAAGAGCCAAATCAAGGGTCTAGGGAGTTGGTCTGGGATGAAACTGCTCTCTAGGAAGCCAAGTACCTAGAACCGTGCAAAAAGCACGGATGTGACAGGCAGGCGAGGCAGGAGAATTGCCCGTATGGCTGGCTGGAAGGTGGAGAGCAAGAACCGACTGTGCCAGGCAGTGGTGGCACAAGCCTTTAGACCCAGCACAGAGACAGAGGCATCGGGATCTCTGTGAATTCATTGACAGCCCAGGACAGCCGGGGCTACAGGGAAACCCTGTTGTGGAAAACAAAACAAACAAACGAAACCAAACAACCGACTCTTGAAAACTGCTCCCTAACATCCAAATATAATAAACAAACAGACAAAAAACTCGTGGAAGACTCGCCCCTTGGGCCTGGAGAGATGGCTCAGCGACTAAGCGTCTTGCTCCTTTCAGCCCCCACAGGGTAGCGCTCACCCACCTGTAACCTCAGTTCCAGAAGATCTGACACCCTCCTCTGGTCTTTTACAGGTACTGCACCCCAGACCCAAGTATACGGGCAAAAAACATGCATACGCATAAAAATACATGTATTTTTTTTTCTCTCAGCGCTGAGGACCAAACCCATGGCCTTGCGTTTGGTAGGTAATCGCGACCACTGAGCTAAATCTCCATCCATGAAAAGAAGTAAATCTTAAAACAAACAAACAAACAAACAAACAAACATAAAAGCTACCTCTGGCTGGAAACATAGCTTAGTGGGAGAGTGCTTATCTACCATTCATGTGGCCACAGGTGATTTTGACAGAACTGGTCAGGAAAATTCGAAGTGTTAGCTTGTCAAATGGGCATAGTGGCTGGCATCTGTCAAATCAGCACTTGGGAAGCTGAAGCAGAAAGACTACCACGAGTTCTAGCTAGGCCAGCCTAGGATAAAGAGTTAGCCTGGCGAGGGTGGCACACGCCTGAAATCCCAGCACTCGGGAGGCAGAGGCAGGTGGATCTCTGTGAGTTCGAGGTCAGCCTGGTCTACAGAGCGAGATCCAGGAAAGACGCAGCGCAAAGCTACACAGAGAAACCCTGTGTCGAAAAACTAAAAAAAAAAAAAAAAAAAAAAAGCCCAACCATCCAAACAAAATCGGGAAGGTGCCTCCTTGGGAGCACGAAACCGGACTCTCCCACGAGGCTATGCCGCGGGCGACCTCAAGGGGCCGCTGCGGCGAGGCAGAGGCCTGCACGCCTTGGGGGCGTGGCCGCTCCACTCTACCCCGCCGGTGCGCATGCGCGTTGCCTGCGCGCTCGCGCGGTCGGCTGGGCATCAGAGACGTCTGCGGCGAAACCCAGAGGAGATCGCTGCCGGGGACATGTGGCGGCCGGTGAGGACCCCGCCCCCGCACGCCCTGGGCCCGGGCCCTGACTCTGTGCTCTCCGCACCCCTGCGTTGGGTCTAATTCGGTACCCCGAGGTCCTGGACCCAGCCCAGGCCGGTCCCTACCCATCGACCCCAAAGGTCCTGGGCCTCCCTTTGCTCCCCAGATCCCCCTTGGGAAGATTCAGCATCACTTAACCCTCTCCCTCCTGCGCTTATCCGCAGCACATCCCACCGGGTCTCCAGGGGAAGCTGCTCTGTTTCCTCTACTTGCTTCTGGGGAGGGAGACACCCCTTGACATCCGCTGGATTAGGCTGGATTAGGCTTCCTGGCTTCCTTGGCCCCCTGTTCTGGCCTTGGAGATGTCCTCGCCTATCCCTGTCCTTGGAGTATGGCCTCTTCTGCAATTGTATTGTTTTTAAACTTGGACGTCTCCGAGGTTGTTTTTCTAGAACATCTGGCCTTGCAGGTTATGCTGATAGGCACAGAGTTGGGTTAACTTTTGGCTTGCAGTGAGCTGCCCTGCTGTGGGTGTGCTTTCTGATGGAGTCTTGTCAACTGGTACTGGTCTTTAACACAGTCCTTTACAATTGCAAAAGTTCTCCATATAACTTAACACTGGGTCCTCCAGACAGCCCCAGGGAAAGGCAAGTTTTGTTTTGTTTTGTTTTGTTTTTTGAGACAGAGTTTCTCTTTGTATTCCTGGGTCCTGGAACTAGCTCTGTAGACCAGGCTGGCCTCGAACTCACAGAGATCTTCCAGCCTGTGCTGGGATTAAAGACGTGCTCCACCACTGTGGGACTGGAAAGGCAAATTTTAACATCTGGTTAGGAGCTGCTGCCCAGTAGAGTTGAGTCCTGTTGCGGGATGGTATTCCTTGTAACATCCACTCCCTTTAGCTCAAATTTCCAGTCTGTTCGTTCCCAGATTTGGGAAATGTTCTGTGCCTTGATTTCCCTTCCTGTTGAGGTTCACTGGGCCATCTATCCTGTTAAACTTCTTAGTCTGGTCACCTTTTTGAAGAGCCCTGGCCGGAGGCTTGACAGTCACTTCATGCTACGTGCAGTCTGGCTTCTATGGACATCAGTCATCTGCTAACCCGCTGAGTTTGGCTGTAGGCTTCTCCTTAGAGCATGATGAGTTTCGCTGCTTCATGCAGTCATTGGAGAAGAACTCTGAATGTTTCTGCAGACAGATTGTCCACACATTCCCTCTAAAAAGCATGAGAACGACCAGGTGTGGGGGCACAGTACTTGGGAGACAGAGGCAGGAAGATTTCTGAGTTCAAGGCCATTCTGATCTACACCGTGAGTTCCAAGCCAGCCAGAACCATATCGTGTGACCCTGTTTTAAAAAAACAAAACAAAACAAAACAAAAACCAATTAAACAGCAACATGAGAATCAGGTACAGGGAGCCTATGGCACTCTGTCCAAACTAGAAGGGGTGAAGTGGCCCGTTGTAGACCATCATCACCACAGGCTGGTGAGTACGGACCTAGTCTCGTGGTGGAAGAGAATGCACTGACAGCAGTGTGGTGCCTGTGTTCTGAGCTGCCGCCCCCAGCAGAGCTGTGGGCATCACAGGGACCTGGAGAGGAGGGTCATGGCAGACAGAGACCTAAGACTCTGGGATCACTTCAAGAATAAAGGTTTTTTTTGTTTGTTTGCTTTTTTTGTTTTTTGTTTTTCGAGACAGGGTTTCTCTGTGTAGCTTTGTGCCTGTCCTGGAACTCACTCTGTAGACCAGGCTGGCCTCGAACTCACAGAGATCCTCCTGCCTCTGCCTCCTGAGTGCTGGGATTACAGGCGTGTGTGTGTCCCGTCCCCCCCCCCCCCCCCCCCCGCCACCGCTGCCACCCGGCAAGGCTAAATTTTTTATTTTTCCCACTACTGTTTATATAGCGTGCTGCAGGCAGAGCTTGAGCAAACAGTGTCTTTCACCCGCTTATCGGAGTCTTCCTTCTGCACTTCCCTGCCCCTGTGGCCTTGTTTTGCCCCAGAGGACACTCCTCCGTGGCCTTAGCTCCTTCCTGCCTGCAGTTTTCCCCACAGCCACGGGGCTGCTGCATGTGGGTCAGGGTTTGGGCTTGACAAAGGAACTGCAGACCATCTGGACCACAACACTGGGTGGTTTTTGTTTGGGGTTTGTTTGGATTTTGGCAGGTCTGGCTGTAGGTTTAACACACACACACACACACACACACACACACACACACACACACACCCATGCCTTTTGGGGCCTAAGATTCGTTCTCATTTGATGGGGATTTCAGAAGATAGCTTAATGGGTGCTGGGTAGCCTATCCTAGAAGGATGCAGGCATGTGAGTAACCCTCAGAGGTGGTGGGTAGTAGCTCGGGAGTTTTCAGCACGGGGCTTTATTTACTTGACATCATGACTGGCATCTCCCACCTGATCTGCCACCCGACTGTGACCTTTTGTTGTAGATAAGGCCTGGTGGGTAGAGGGGCATTACAGGTGCCTCCTAAAAGAATCTTTGGTCTGCATCCTGAGTGGGGAAGGTTAAGAGGCAACCAGAGCCCTTCAATTGCAGTGCTAATTCCTAAGAAGTTATTGGGGGAGTTGCGGGGGTGGGGGGGGGGGGGGGGTGGAGGCGCCCCTGACCTTGCCTGCAAGGGCAGTTTGCACCATGCTGGCAATGGGGGAGAAGGCAGTGTGCTCCAACCAGTCCTTCCTCACCAGAGCCCTGACAGTGGTGGTCATTGGGAGCTGGAGCCTCCCAGATAGTCAACAGCAGCATGAACCTTTAGTAACTTACCTGGGAGTTCTAAGTGTCCATCTCCCCAGCCTTTTAGAGATAAGAGGTGTGACATCCCTTCTGGGCATACTGGGTGAACTGACCTGGCCAGCCTTGTCCCCTCTGCACTATGCCTTCAATAGGAGGTTGCCATCTAGACACTGTAAGTGTCCCTACATCACCAGAAAACCCAAGGTGCCACTGACAGCTGGTGCTTGGCTGAGGCAGGACAGCCCTCTTTGGAGATGGGTGATCCTGAGACACTTCTGAATCTCCCGGAAGGACCTTTTCTACATGGAAGTTTGGGGTCATGAACAATGAGCTCTCTCAGCTTGGAGCTCTGGGCTGCTCCTTTAAGTCAGCAAGGGGCCATATATAGGCCCTTCCTACTCAGCCTTGGTGTAAGACTGGGGCTTCATGCTGGCTTCAGCCTGGGACTCTGGACAGGTTTTTTGTGAGCCTAAGCTCTGTCCAGCACAGAGGACTTCCGTGTGCGAGATTTCCCGGCTTCTGTTGCCTTGGGTAATGTGTATAGCCTGCCTTACTCTTTCAGCTTCCGGTCTGTTGGCTAGAGGGTTTGTGCATCCTCTTGTGAGAAATAAGTCTCAAGGAGTCGAAGCCTGTCTGCTTTAGTCATTCCATGCTTCTCTGTTCTCAGCAGTGACAAGCCTGATTCAGTGGCCCCCTTGAAATCTCAGCCAGCGCTCTCCTGCCTTTTTGCCCCAGCTAGTGAAAGAGTCTTTCTGAATTCTCAGGGCGGAACCCATCTGCCTGTGTTGGAAATGGTCTAATTTCCGTACTGAGAGAAGTCAACTGGGTCCCCCCCCCCATTTAAAAACAGTGGGGCCGGGTGGTGGTAGTGAATGCCTTTATTTCCATCACTCAGGAGGCAGAGCCAGGCAGATCTCTGAGTTCGAGGACAGCCTGGTCTACAGAGCAAGTTCAGGACAGACTCCAAAGCTACACAGAGAAGCCCTGTCTTGAAAAAACAAAACAAAAAGAAAAAAGAAAAAGAAAAGCAGTGGGTGGGGGCTGGAGAGATGGCTTAGCAGTTAAGAGCACTGGCTGCTCTTCCAGAGGACCAAGGTTCAGTTCCCAGCAACCACATGATATAGCTCACAACAGGCTATAGCGGGATCTGATCCCCTTTTCTGGCTTAAAGTTGTACATGCAGATAGAACACCCATATACATGAAATAAATATGTCTTTTTAAAAAAAAAGAAAGAAAAGAAAAGCAGTGGTGTTGAGGGGGTGGAGTGTGTGTGTGTGTGTGTGTGTGTGTGTGTGTGTGTGTGTGTGTGTGTGTTGGCACAGGCCTTTAATCCCAGCACTCAGGAGGTAGAGGCAGGTGGATCTCTGAATTCAAGTCCAACCTGGTCTACAAAGCTAGTTCAAGGATAGATAGGCAGGCAGGGCTACACAGAGAAACTCTGTTTTGAAAAAAAAAAAAAAAAGAAGAGGAGGAAGAGAGAAAAGCAGTGGGAAGCTGAAACTCAACAAACAGTCCAATCTGGAAAGTAGAATGGGGACTCCATCTGTGTTAGATGGAGACAGCTGAGGACACTGGGGACCAGCTCAGAACTGGCACGGGGCCAGAGCTTTGGAGTGCCATGAAGGGAAATCCTTGATCCCAGCGTGGCCTTGGTGCCTGCCTGCTGGACACACATTCATAGTGTTTGGTATGCTGGGCAATGCTCCAAGGGTTTGTAAATCATTTCTGTGAGCTTAACTCACTTTTTTTTTTTTTTTTTTGAGACAGGATTTCTCTGTGTAGCCCTGGCTGTCCTGGATCTCACTCTGTAGACCAGGCTGGCCTCGAACTCACAGAGATCCACCTGCCTCTGCCTCCCGAGTGCTGGGATTACAGGAGTGTGCCACCATCACTCGGCTCTCACTTTTATTATGCAGTGATTCGTACTTTTCAAAGCAAGAAACCGAGGCTTATTGAGGAAAATGAACTCGGTTGGCATAGATAAGTGCTAGGGCCAGGATCTTCTCCAGAGTCACCAGGGGCTTCATTTGCTCTGCTGATGTGAATAGCATCTCTAGTCTTTACTTTCCTGGTCCCTAAAAACGCCTTTTCCCATGACAACCCAGGCTATAGTGAGACCCTCTCTCAACAAAACAAAACAAAAAACCCTAAAAAGCACAATTTCCCCAAGTCAGATCGTAGTAAGAGTCTCTAGCTGATGGCAGATATCCCGGGCACAGAATCATCTCAGATTAGGAGCCCTGCCCTAAAATAGCGGTCTCATTTGCAGAATACTACCTCCTATCCTGGGATGTTGTTATTATGGAAAATCTTTTGTAACTTTCCCCTCTCTTGTGCTACTGGATAATGAACCAGGTCTTGTGCATACTACCTCTTTTTTACTTTTTTTATTTTGTTTTGTTTTGTTTGTTTTGGTTTTTCGAAACAGTTTCTCTGTGAAGTTTTGGAGCCTTTCCTAGAACTCTGTAGCCCAGTGCTGGGATTAAAGGCGTGTGCCACCATCACCCGGCCCCTTTTTTACTTTTATTTTGAGTCAGGGTTTCTTGTATACACCAGGCTGGCCTCAAACTCACTGCGTAGCTCAGACTGGCCCTCAAATGTTAGTGATTCTCTTTCCTCAGCCCACTAGGTATTAGGATTACAGGTGACTGCTACCATGCCCAGATGTTTATTTTGGCACAGGCATGTACATATTCGCTGAGTACAGGGACTGTTTCCTCCTGTGTGCATAACGTGCAATGCTCCGATCAGCAGTTAGCGTCTACTGCCTCATAGTTGAGTCATTGAAAAGCATTTAACATTGGAGATCAAATATTCAATATATATATATATATATATATATATATATATATATATATATATATATTTAACTGTTCGGATACCTACTGACTGAATCTACTAATGCCAGAAATCCATGGAGTCTGTTTAAAGGGCAAATAATTAATTAAGGGGAAAAACTCACTGTACAGAACAGAATTGACACCAGTGATGATAAAATTAAAAAATCAAATAAATAAATAAATGAATTACCTTCCTACTTGAAATTTTTTTGTTGTTGTTGGCCCACTTGGAAGTAAGTCACAGATGTTTTATTTTATTTTATTTTTGGTTTTTTGAGAAAAGGTTTCTCTGTATAGCTTTAGAGCCTGTCCTGGAACTAGCTCTGTAGTCCAGGCTGGCCTCGAACTCACATAGATCTGACTGTCTCTGCCTCCTGAGTGCTGAATTAAAGGTGTGCACCACTGCCACCCCGAGATATTTATTTAAAACTTAATTTAAAAAAAATTTTCAGGGGTCGGGGATTTAGCTCAGTGGTAGAGCGCTTGCCTAGCAAGCACAAGGCCCCGGGTTTGGACCTCAGATCCGACCAAAAAAAAAAAAAAAATTGTTTTTTTGAGACAGAATTTCTTTGTGTATCCCTGGCCAGAAGTCCTGGAACTAGCCTAGGCTGGCCTTGAACTCAGAGATTCTTCTGTCTCTGTCTCCCAGTGCTCAATGCTGGGATTAAAGGCATGCTCCACTGCAAACTTGCTATTGTTTGTTTTTGAGATAGAGACTCACTGTGTGGCCCTGGTTGTCCTGGAACTCCTCTGTGGACCAGGCAGGCTTTGAACTCACAGAGATCCGCCTGCCTCTGTCTTCTGAGTGCTGGGATTAAAGGTGTGCGCCACCACTGTCCAACCTTTGTATCTTTTTCAAAAATGTTTTATAGCCAGGTGTGGTGATTCACACTTTTTTTTTTTTAAGATTTATTATTTTTTAAGACGTTTTCATTGATTATTTTTTAAATTTTGTGTAGGTGTTTATGTGTTTGCATGCAGGTATGTACACATGAGTGCTAGCATCCAAGTAGGCCAGAAGCCTGGGGTACCCTGGAGCTGGAGGTTCATCAGTTATGAGCTGCCCCCCAGGTGCTGAGAACTAAGCTCCGTCCCTCTGGAAGAGCAGGAAGTGCTCTTAACCCCTGAGCCATCTCTCCAGGCCCAGCCCTCTTGTTGAAGCAGGGTCTCAGTGTATAATAACCCTGGCCACCTTGAACTTGCTCTGCAGACCAGAGATAAACCCGGCTCTTCTCAGGTGCTAGGATTAAAGGTGTGAACTACCATGGCCAGCCCATAATAATGAATTTCATTCTAACATTTTCATGCACATGTGTGATGTATCTTAATTGTATTCTCCTATTATTCTCTCTTCCCACTCTGGATGATCCCCTTCTTTCTAGCTCGCCCACTTTCCACTTTCATGGTGTGTGTGTGTGTGTGTGTGTGTGTGTGTGTGTGTGTGTGTGTGTATGTGTGTGTGTGTCCCAGTGAATTTCATTATAGTCAGGAGCATGGGGCACTGCTTAAGAGGAGCATGGGCACCTTACCAGTGGCTTACTGCTGAGTCCCTCTCTTCTCCATGATGGGCTATTGATGGGTCCAGTCTTACGCAAGTCTTACCAAGGTAACCATAGCTGCTTTGTGTTCAAGACTGCAATAGCGCCGGCGGCGGCGGTGGTGGCGCACGCCTTTAATCCCAGCACTCGGGAGGCAGAGCCAGGCGGATCTCTGTGAGTTCAAGGCCAGCCTGGTCTCCAGAGGGAGATCCAGGACAGGCACCAGAGCTACACAGAGAAACCCTGTCTTGAAAAACAAAACAACAACAAAAAGATTGCAGTAGCCATGACATGCCCAGGGAAGCGCATTTCAGAGCATTCCGCCCCATCCTCAGGCTCTTCTGTCTCCCCCATGGTGTTCCTGAGCTTTGGAAGGGGTGATGCAGATGTCCCACTGAAGGCCGAGGACCGTCACTTGCTAATTTCAGCACTTTGACTGGTTCAGGGTCTCTGCAGTTATTGCCGCCCACTGCAGCAAGAAGCTCTCTGACCAGCGTGATAGTAGCACTGCTGTGTAGACAGATACATAACAATTTAGAAGACCACTGGAGGGGCACATCATGTCCACTTAGCAAACAGCAACCGCCACTTCCTCACGGGGCCCGTGACTTCCCCAGATCTCCAGTTTCAGCTCTCCTGGAATCTTCGTGCTTTCAGAACAAGGTCCAACACAAACGCCACTTCTGTGAGACCACCCTCTTAAAATGTGGTGGGTGGGCATTGCTAACACTTCTCCCATGGTGTGGCCCACTTCCTCTGGCCACCGGTTAGTGGTGTCAGCACCAAGAAATAGCGAATGACAGGTTAAGGGTGCCACCACAAAAGAGATGTCGGCCGTGGTCACAGATAAGCCAGGTCCCGAAGAGTTTTCTTCCCTCAGAGAGGAGGCGTTTTCAGGAATGTCTTTCCGCTCCTGCCTTCAGCTCTTCATCCAGTAGACAGCCTGGGTCTTTATTGCTCAGACTGGTGTCTAGGCAGCATCCTGCCTGGAGCCCTGGAAGCTCAGACAGCCCTTCCTGAGCGAGAGTTTGGGGATGCATTGTTTGGCGTGGCTCTGCTGCAGGCTTACGGAGGTGCCGGGTAGCACCCGAGGCATGGGCTGTGTCCCTGTGCCCGTGCCTCTGCCCAGCCTTGCCACCTGCCCTCTTCCCAGATGCGACTGTGCCACTTCCACTCCACCCTGCTGCAGACCAGACAGAAGCCCTGGCCGTGCCCTGCCATATTCTTCAGGAGAAACTTCAAGAGCCCACTGGCCAGGTAATGAGATCCCTGCAGCCAAAGGTGGGCCCCCTTCCCAGGCACAGAGACAACTTCATGATCACAAAGATGGGGAGGCCCACCCCGCACCCCCAAACAGGATGCATTTGTATCTGTGGCATCTTGGAACCTGAGACCACAGGGTTCCTGCCCTCTGATCGGTCACGCTCAGAAACATGTACTCTCCATAAGAACTTTGTGATGAGCACACACTGACAAACCAGGAGGACTACAGATGGAGGTGCCCAGTCCATCAGATACACAGGGGTCATTTAGACATGGAGAGTGGGATTGCCTCCATGGGGCGTCAAGCAAGGTGTGAGAACAGCCAGAAGAGGTGCGGTGGTTCATGGCCCTATGAGCAAGGAGGAAGGCTGTCCTTTTTCCTTTTCTTCTCTCCGTCCCTCCCTCCCTCTCTTCCTTGTTTGTTTGGTTGTTGTTGTTGGTTTTTGAGACGGTTTCTTTTTGTAGCTTTGCGCCTGTCCTGGATCTCACTCTGTAGACCAGGCTGGCCTCGAACTCACAAAGATCCACCTGGCTCAGCCTCCCGAGTGCTGGGATTACAGGCGTGCACCATCACCGCCTTACCCTTGTTTGTTGTCTAGACAGAGTTTCTCTGTGTATCATCCCTGGCTGTCCTGGCACTCTCTCTGTAGACCAGACTGGCCTCAGACTCACAGAGATCCACCTGCCTCAGCTTTCTGAGTGCTGGGATTAAAGGTGTGCGCCACCACTGCCTGGCTGGAAGGCTCTTTCTTTTCGTGTACCATGGCACAGAGAGGAGGCCGTGTGTGACATGGATGATGTTCCTGCCGCTGCTGTATTCAGCACATGTGGATGTTTGCCATCTTGGGCAGTATGGGACTCTATCCTGTTCTTGCTTCAAGTTCTTGCTCAGTTTGGTTTGTGCTGACTTTAGCACTACCAAGTCTCACTTTCCATTAGAATCTCTTGCACTGTCATAATGGGGATCGAGATGGTGGGCCATTCTGTAGACTACAGATCTGTACTGACCTGCCCAATGAGGCAGCCGAAGAAGGCCACCTCCTCCAGCATCTGGCATTTGTGCTATTGTGGAGCCTAGGAAAAGGGCCTTGAATGTGTTGGGCCTTGAATGTGTTGGGTGTCCTCTGGTGGCCACATGGTCCCAGTAGACAGGACTTAGAGTTGGCTCTGCTCAAGCGGGAAAGAGGGGGGCTGAGGCCCCAGCTCCCTCGTGAAGGAGCAGCGCTCCAGGACGTGCCCATGTCTCCTCAGGACCTCAAGAACCAGGCTGCTGTGGAGGAGGGCGCTCTCTGTCACTATAGTGGGGGTGCCCTTGCTCCTCGGTGCCCGCTATTTCATGGCAGAGGCGCAGGAGAAGAGGAAGATACGACTTGGAATAGATGGTATTGGGCGCTTTGGCAGGTAGGTGGGCTGCGCCAGACCTGGTATAGTTTGGGTGGGATGGCCTTCTCCACATTCCTCTCCTCCAGACTTGGGGTTCCTCTCAGACTTTGCGGTTAACATGCAGCATGTAGACGGGAAGGTGACAGTGTCTCCACAGACGTTAGCAGATCAGCCATAGCCTGGAGGGCAAGGGCTTCAGCCCTGGACATAGAGAGGCTACTCTATTCTACTCACCCGATCATCCAAGGAGACCTAGTGGTCCAGACATGGAGACTTGGGCCTGGGTGGGATGGCCTCCTCACTCCTAGCACAGTGCCAAAGGCTTTTTACAAAGCTCCTTCCCCTCCCAGGATGGGAATTCCTGCAGCTGCTGCCAGCCTCCTTGGCTTTGTTACTGAGAGAAGCTTCCTATCGTGAATGGCTCCGAACTGTAGAGCTCAGGCTGCCATGGTGCAGGGTGTCATCTAACTCCCCGAGTTCAGGACTGCCCCTCCAGGAGCTGGTGCTGTCTCCTCCGGGACGGCATTTCACATCAAGTGTCCTGAAGCTCAGCCGTGGCACACACCTTTAATCCCAGCTCTCGGGAGGTAGAGGCGGGCGGATCTGTGAGTTCGAGGCCAGTCTGGTCTGCAGGACAGCCAGGGCTACTCAGGGAAACCCTGTCTGAAGAAAAAAAAAATGTCACTGAGATTTACTCCAGTTAGTCCTTGGGCATGTCTGTGTGTGGTTGGATAGCTGTTTCTAGCCTTGGCCCCCCACACCTGTCCTGGTTGGTTTTGTGGCGCTCTGAGGCATCCCCGTTGACAGACTGAACAGGGTCTCCTGTGTTCTGTGGGCCCGGACGTCCCATAGCCCTGGGACTGAACTGGGGAGAACAGAACCTCATACCCTTACTCTGTTCCTGCTGCTAGCACCTCACTGTGCAGGGCCCTGGCAACTGCCCTGTGCAGCCCACCCTGACCAGTGGGAAACAGGCTTCACAGATCACTCCTAGGGGCCAAGTCGGGCTGTAGCCAGGTGCTGGGGGGACATCCAAACATTGATTTTCCTGGATCTGCAGGCTCTCTGCATCTCCCAGCCCCTCATTTCATTTTTAAACTTTTTTTTTTTTTCTAGACAGGGTTTCTCTGTGTAGCTTTGGCTGTCCTGTAACTAGCTGTGTAGACCAGGCTGGCCTCAAACTCACAGAGATCTGCCTGCCTCTGCCTCCCAAGTGCTGGAACTAAAGGCGTGGGCCACCACCGCCTGGCTGAAGTTATTCTAAATATCTGAAAATAGCTGAGTATGGTGGCTCACACCTTTAATCCTAGCTCTTGCGAGGCAGAGCAATCAGATTTCTTATGTTTGATGCCAGCCTGCTCTACATAGTGAGCTTCAGACCAGTCAGAGCTGTGTGCTAAAACCTGTCTCAAAACAAACAAAACAGTAAGAGCTGGCCAGGGGTGTCACCTCCTTTAATCCCAGCACTAAAGGAGGCAGAGGCAGGCGGATCTCTGTGAGTTCGAGGCCAGCCTAGTTTACAGAGCAAGATCCAGGACAAGCTCCAAAGCTACACAGAGAAACTCTGTCTCAAAAAAGAAACAAAGTTTCCTTTCTACCTTTTACAAACTCATTGGTTCTCACCACCCTGGACTTGGAGATACCTATTGTACGCAGGCTGTTCCCTGGGTTTGTTTGGTTGCAGACTGCTCCAGATTGGACTCACCAGAGTTCCTTCAACCTGGTTTTTGTTGCCCCTTCCAAGCCTTTTCATCTCTGTTTTGTCTGTTTTTCTCATGTCTACAGGTAGATTTCATCATTAGCCTTTCCACGACCTTCAACCCCACACCCCTTTTTTGGAGTTTTTGGCCCTTCCTGGCAGTAGTAACACACCGCTGCCATTATCCTGGGACATTATACTCCGGGCTCACACTGGTCTTCCCTTGCCCAGCTTCGGAGTCAGCTTTTCTCTTAGGGGCTGGTACCCTGCAGTGGAGATGAGGGCTGGGGCTGTGCTGTATGTACATGCACACTTCTTACAGTGACCTGCTGAGATCTAGCCTTGGACAGCAGACTCGAGCTCAGAGAGACACCCCTATCCCACTCACAATCTTGTCTCTTGTGCTGACATTCCCAGCCCCCAGTCCTTCCCTTAAAACACTAAAAGGCTTTAGATCTGCATTGCCCAGGGAAGGACATTGTTCCCTGGAGTGTGAGGGCGCTCGGAGCTCAGCGACGTCTCTAGCACTCTCTGTACTGCAGGCTGCTGCTCGCCTTTGGGTACTGCTGGAGGAGAGGGGAGAGCTGGCAGGTGTGGAGTTGAGCAGGTTCAGGGCAGGAGCTTACCTTTTATGCTTCCATAGATGCTTAAGGAAGGGGAATCCAGAGAGGGCCCTTTATGTCGGCCCAGAGACATGCCACCTTTTTAGTTATGGGCCTTCCTGTGGTGCGACAGCCAGAATGGGACCCTGTTGAGGCCACCCAAAGGGACCTGGCTTGGTGTCCTCCCACCTTGAATATTTGCCCTCCTTCCCTCAGCTGGAGCCCTAAGTTCTCCTCCATCCTAGTCCACAGAGGAGTGGGTAACCTAGCTTCTCTGGATTTTTTATTTTTTTACATTTGTTTATTTATTGTATGTGTGTGGGAATGCACCATGGTATACATGTGGAGGTCAGAGGACAAATTTTGGGAGCTGGTTCGCCATGTGGGTTCTGGGGATCGGGCTCTGGTCAACAAGCTTGGTAGCAAATGCCTTTGCCTCTTGAGCCATCCCATGAGCCCTTTTAATTAATTATATATATATATATATATATATATATATATATATATATATATACACACACACACACACTTTATATGTATACATATATGTGCATACACACACACACTTTATATGTATACATATATGTGCATACACACACACACACACACACACAGTGCTCTATCTGCATGTATGCCTCTACCCCAGAAGAAGGCAAAAGATCCCACTGTAGATGGTTGTGAGCCACCTTGTGGTTGCTGGGAACTGAACCCAGGTCCTCTGGAAGAACAGCCTGAGCCATCTTTCCAGCACTTCCTTCTCTATTTTTTTGTTTGTTCTTTGGGTTTTTTTGTTCTTGTTTTTCCAGACAGGGTTTCTCTGTGTAGCTTTGGTGCCTGTCCTGGATCTCGCTCTGTAGACCAGGCTGGCCTTGAACTCACAGAGATCCGCCTGGCTCTGCCTCCCGAGTGCTGGGATTAAAGGCGTGCGCCACCACCGCCTGACTCCTCTGCTTCTTAAAGAACTCTTGTCTTCCTCTCTTTTGCAAGTGACCCTCCAGGGACCATGATGCTGTCATGGCCAACACTGCTTCCTCTGCCCACATCCTCATCCCTCTCCCCACTGGAACTTAGCGGTCTGTGCCTGAGTGGTATTCCGTGAGCTCATAAGGACCCAAGTTACTAGAGGCTGACTTTAGGCACAGGGGTTAATGGGTAAGGCCAGACTTTGGGCTTAGGGCAGGACCCCCAGGAACTAACACACTCCCAGCCTGCCTGGGGCTGAAGTTGCTTCTGCCTGCAGGTCTGTGAAGGTTGGTCTGCTCATTTCCTTGGACTACTGGTGGTGCACAAATGTTGTCCTCCGGGGAGTGGAAGAGGTTTGTCCTCATATCCTGAGCAGGGAGGGGGACACTGGTGGTATGGGGTGCTGGGGGGACCTAGGAGTGGCCACCTGTCCCCAGCCTTTCCTCCATGCCTGTGGTCAGAACAGCCCGGGGTATGTGGAGGTGATGTCCGCATGTCACCAGCGTGCGGCTGACGCCCTGGTGGCAGGAGCCATCCGTAACGGGGGCCTCTATGTGAAACTGGGCCAAGGGCTGTGCTCCTTCAACCACCTGCTCCCACCTGAGTACATCCAGACTTTGCGCGTGCTGGAGGACAAGGCTCTTACTCGGGGCTTCAGGGAGGTGAGTCCAGCAGATGGGGAGGAAAGAGGGAGCTGCCTCAGCAGCCCTGCAGTGACTCCAAGCACATTCTTGCCAGGTGGACAATTTGTTCCTTGAAGACTTCCAGGCACTTCCTAATGAACTCTTCCGGGAGTTTGACTATGAGCCGATGGCTGCTGCCAGCCTGGCTCAGGTGCACCGTGCCAAGCTCCATGATGGCACTGATGTGGCTGTAAAGGTATCTATGCTGCTGCACACTAGATGGATCCCGGGCCAGTGGTGAGCCTGGATTTCAGTGTACCCTGGCCTACTGCAGGTACAGTACATTGACCTACGTGACCGCTTTGATGGAGATGTGCACACACTGGAACTCCTGCTGGACCTCGTGGAGCTCATGCACCCCACCTTCGGCTTCAGCTGGGTCCTACAGGTAGTGCCACCCATAGCAGGTGGGGGAGGGGCCGCTGGTGGTAAAGTCTAAACCCAGGTGTGACTGACCCGCCTGCCCACATATGTATGACCTCTAGGATCTGAAGGGGACACTGGCCCAGGAGCTGGACTTCGAGAATGAGGGCCGAAATGCTGAGCGCTGTGCTCAGGAGCTAAAGCACTTCCGTTACATTGTTGTCCCTCGGGTGCACTGGGACAAGTCCAGCAAGGTGAGCTGGGTAGAGCTTTCCCCGAGGGTGGGGCAAGGCACGCATGCGCGGCTGCTGAGCTCACTCAGCCTCTTGCTCTCCCAGCGGGTGCTGACAGCTGACTTCTGTGATGGCTGTAAAGTGAATGACATGGAGGCCATCAAGAGGCAGGGGCTGGCAGTGCAGGACGTGAGTACCATGTGCTGGGGCAAGACCGTGGGTGCTGGGCAACGGCGGTTGCCATGTATTCCTTATGTTCTCCCTAGGTAGCGAAGAAGCTGATCCAGGCTTTTGCTGAACAGATATTCTACACTGGCTTCATTCACTCTGACCCCCACCCTGGCAATGGTAGGAAAGCCCCCAGGGTGGGGGTCAGAGGGGTGGCTTGAGCTGACATGCTGTGTTCCTAGTTCTGGTGCGGAAAGGTCCAGATGGGAAAGCAGAGCTGGTGCTCCTGGACCACGGGCTCTACCAGTTCCTGGATGAGAAGTAAGCTGGGGCCAGGCTTGGGGGGGGGGGGGGGGGCTTCCTTGGGCCCTCTTCCCGCAGCTTGGCGCTCAGTCAGGCCTTCCTGCAGGGACCGGTCCTCCCTGTGCCAGCTGTGGCGGGCCATCATCCTGAGGGACGATGCTGCAATGAAGACCCATGCAGCTGCACTTGGGGTACAAGGTAAGGGTGCGTATTTGTGGAAAAGGCAGAAGCGTGCCACTGTGCACCAAAAAGGACCTCCTGCCTTCTCCACAGACTATATGCTGTTCTCCGAGGTGCTCATGCAGCGACCTGTGCGCCTGGGCCAGCTGTGGGGTTCCCACCTGATGACCCGTGAGGAGGCGGTCTACATGCAGGACATGGCTCGTGAACACTTTGAAGGCATCATGGAAGTGCTCAAGGCACTGCCCCGGCCCATGTTACTCGTGCTACGAAACATCAACACGGTGCGCGCCATCAACTCCACACTGGGCACCCCTGTGGACCGCTACTTCATCATGGCCAAGAGGTTAGTGACCCAAGGGGAAGCCTGGAGGTGGTGCTGCAGACTGGCAGGCTGATGTGTGTATCTGACGCAGTGCTGTTTCGGGTTGGAGCCGCCTGGTGGGTGCAGCGTACCATGGCATTTACAGCAGCAGCCTCTTACGCCATATCAAGGTCATCTGGGAGGCATTCAAGTTTGAGGTGGCCCTGAGGTGAGTTAACATGGGGGCTGGATGGGTGGCTGGCCAGGATCTGCTCCCCATCAACTTATGACCCTTTACCCTGCCCCTCTAGGCTGGAGACCCTTGCCATGCGGCTCACGGCCCTCCTGTTGCGTGTTCTGGCCCGCCTGGGTTTTGCCCCCAAGGCTGAGGAGGTCTCCCAGTACCTGGAGATGTAGGTCTCTGAGCCAGAATGACTGACTACATGGCTGCCAGGGGTCAGCAGAGCTTCCAGCCTGGGCACACTGAGCAGGCCCAGTGCCAGATACTTTTCAACCCAGGGCTGGAATGGGGAATACACTATGGGGCTCTTAAACACAATGACCACACACTCATCTGAAAGAAATCGTTTTTCTTTTTATACAAAATGGGTAGAGATAAGTGTACAGTGGCAGGGTGGCATCACAGGATCAGAAGTGAGCGGTGACACGGTCTGTCTCCAGCAAGTCATCCAGGATCTGTGGGATGATGGATGGGGAGGTAAAGATGTGGGTGGGTAGGGCAGGTGAGGCAAATGGGCTAGGGTGAGAGGTGGTACTCACAATGTCAGGTGTGGTACCGATCTTCTTGGCTAGCTCACTGCGCTCCATAGTGCTAAGGTACAGGTAGCGGTTTAGCAGCTCTCCATCAAGGACGTTGCGCACAGCATTCTGTAGGATGCGCCGGTCCACATGCAGCATTCTGTGGTGGTGGACATAAGAGGGTCAGAGCACACCGGGGTGCAGGGACAGGCCAGGGAAGGGGCACACTCACCGGAAGGCACGGGGGTTGAGGCCAGCATGGTGGGGCAGCATGGTTGTCAGTGCATTCTGCAGCATCAGCAACCGTCGGTAGGTCTTCTCTTGCATGGGCAGCAGGAGCCCGATGCCACCATCCAGCGTGGCTGAGGAGATGCCGTGTGAGCCAGGCTGCCCCCTCCTCCCCGTCCCGGCCCCCCCGTCCCGGCCCCCCGTCCTGGCACCCCACCCCAGCACTCACCAAACCAGGTGATGTGCTTGTTCTCCCACACGACTGACTTCTTGCTGGGCCCCTCAGCAGCACCACGGCACGGGGTCCTCCAGAATGTGTTCACGTGGGCACCCACATGGAAGTCTGCTCGGCGCAGCAGGCGCATGCCCCCGAAACTCTCTTTGGCTGGGGGCAGGAACTCGGGTCATGGCCTGCTCACTGCCTGGTACCCAGCCCAGGAAGAGGTCAGAGAGGAAACACTCACCTTCTGGCAGATACATATACACCATGAGATTGCGATCTCGGTCAGACACTGATGAACAGAGACCAGAGTCAGCCTCAGCTGCACCCCTCCCACCCCGCTAGTGCAGCCTCCCAAGGAGCCACATGCTACATGCTCACCTAAGAAGCCCAGCTGGGCATTGTCCACCATGAAATCCACACTGTACACCTCCAAAGGCTTGGCATCCTGGGGAAGGGAGAGGACAGCATGAAAGCAGGCACTGGACTGGTGCCCACCTGCACATCTGTCCCTATGAGTACCCGGGACACCAGGCTCAGCGTCTTGCTCTCCTCCTGGTAACGCAGCAGTGAGATGCTCTTCATGACATCTGCTGCCAGGATGAAGTTCTTGACACTGATCATCTGGTGGATGTATAGCTGGGTGTCAATGAAGGCCATGCCCGTCAGCTCGCTGGCCCGCAGGCTCCACAGGAAGATCTGAAGGGCAAGAGATGGTGAATGGGGCAGCTGTGGCCGGCAGAACAGCTGCTCCAGGAGGGGAGGGAAGGACAGGAATCACCTTTTGGCCAATGGCTGACACCAGGTGGCCATTGCAGTGGCACAGTGCAGTCACGGGCCCCTTCTGCTCCTTCTCATACAGGACCTTGAACTTGTTCTTGGTCAGGGGCTGCCCAGGCTCAGGCACCACTTCAATCACGTCCATGATCAGGATCTGGAAGGGCAAGGGAATGTGTGGAGATGGCAGAGATGGACTGCTGGGGGCTGCCTGCCCCCCACCCAAAGGCCCTTACCCGCCCACGGCACGTGACTTCCTCCCCCTGCATGAGGCAGGTCCCAGCAGCCACATAGCCCTTCAGGCCTGAAACAGTCTCCTCACTGCGTAGTGACACTGTCTTCATGCACGTGACATGCTCCCATTCCTCTAGCTCGATCCTGCATGAAGCCAGGCTTTTGTCAGCACTTGCCACCTCCAAGCTGCCAGCAGAGCAGCCCCTGGCAGATCCAGCCTCACCTGGCATTGGGAATGGCCTCCCAGCTGACAGGGGAGATGAGCTGGATGGAGAAGGCTTCTTGCTGGGGGTGGATGTATCTGTCATCTGTTGAGACAAGGGAAGTGAGTCGCCTTGTAGACAGTGTACAGCCAAGTTCTGCCCCACCCTACCCTCAAGTGCTGCATACCTCTCTCAATGGCCTCAAATTCCTTTTCCTCACCAGTCATCCGTGGGATTCGAGTGCAGGGTGTGTTGGTGCTGGTGGCCACAGCATACACCTGGGGTGTTAGAGGGTGTCACATGACAAGAGGCCAGGCTCAGAAGGTGCCTGGGGGATGTGGGACAGGGACAAACCTTGGACTCTACATGGTAGGCCACATAGTGGGCTGTGCAGCGCAGTGGGATCTTCCTGACAGGCCACGGAGCATCATAGGACAGGTAGGCAGGCAGGACGCTGATCCTCAGTTCACCCTAGGGGTGCAGTAGGCAGCAAAGTCAGTTTGGTCTGGGGTGGAACCTAGGCCTCCCAACAAAATGTTCTCTACTCTGTGGTATGGGATACCAGGACTGCTGTGTTGGGTAGTTGCCTGGAGAGGCTAAAGCTCTGTCTAGGCTCCTTTCATGTTGGTGGACAGTAGTACAGGGCATGGGAAGGCCAGGGCCAGAGGACAGACACCCCAGGGACTGGACACAACAGTAATCCCAACAAATAAATAGACAAAGGAGCCAATGTCCATGACCCAGGCCACCCTTCACCAGCGGTTCTGTGTTACCAGCCCCTGGAAAGCACCTGCCATCGGCCTCAGAGGCATGTGCTTGCCACCAAGCCATACAGCAACTAAGAGGGATAAATGGAACAGCCAGCTCAGCCTGGCTCTTCGACAAAGTCTGAGGCTATACCAGCGCAGTGATTTCCAGGCTGTACCTCAAGTGCAGGATGGTGACCTCACTGGTCTCCCCTCCACACCCCAACTGTCTCATCCTTAGTCTTCCCAGGATAAGCCCAGAGTAGTTGAATTCCTTGGCCCTACCAGTTTCCACTATCTTGGCCCTCTGCTCCCACAGATACTGGCCTAGGGCAGTATCAGTGGCCCTGGAGGGAACTAGGCTAAGCCTCCCTACCTGTCTGTTGAAGTACAGGAAGCCACGGGGGCAGTTCACATTGTGGAATGGAGCAAAGGAGTCAATGGGGCCATCAATGCCCATGGGATGCAGACGCAGGGCTCCACGGCCAGTCACCAGGAGCCAGTGAGGCGAGGGTCCACAGATGAAAACCTGGAGGCAGGCACTTTTGAGTAAACTGAGAGTGAGGCTCCATCCTCCCAATCCTGACAAGCCACTTGCCTACCCCCGAATAGCCATAAATGTCCTCGAAGGAGCGGAAGCGTGCCACACGACCCCGGACTCCGGATCCCTCCTCAGCACCGCAGCCTTCCGCCTTCTTCTTAGATGGCTTTGGCTTCTTTTCACGGAAGTTGATGTTGTGGGGGACCTGGCAGAGGCCACAGTAAGTGCTAGGTCCTCCAGACCCTGCTGATCTGGCCTTCCAATCTACCCCATGCCCAAACAGGGTCCAGCCACTGGCACCTTCTTGAAGCGGACTTTGAGATTCCCCTGGCCGAGCTGCGAGTCGTGGGGGAAGGCTTCATAGATAAGCAACTCCTGGTCCACATGTACCTGGGGATCCAAGCAGGGATAGCTTAGCTAAGTGGGGGGCATGGGGATGGGGCAGGGCCTTGCAGGGGCGGTGGTAAGAAGGAACTTACCAGCAGGTAGGGCCTGCTTTGCCGGCTTCCCAAGGCAACCAGCAACACCTCCTTGACCAAAGGCAGCTCCCCCTGGCGTGTGGCCTCCTCCTTCCGGACTTCCCCTTGTGTGGTGGGCTGTCCAAAAGAGCTGTCCACCAGGACCCGCTGTCCCACAGGGAAGTTCTTAACCAGGAACACCAGCCGCCAGTCTGGGAGCTGGTAGATCTGGAGGGAGGGCAGTGGTTAGGAGCGGGAGCAAAGGCTACTATGCCGGGATACTGTAGTTGTGCGATGCACCCACCTCCATGGTGCCATTCTCCCGCACCAGCAGGCACCAGTGGGTGGGGTCCACCCTGAAGGGTGCAGGGTCACGGTCAGCAGGGGGCTGGTTGCTCCTGCGGGCCTCCTCTTTGCTGGGACTGAAGAGGGAGCCCGAGTCTCCATACAGCATCTCTTCCTCATCATCCACTGTGGGGCTGGGAACCAGTAGATAGGTACGTCACAGCATGCCATGGGAACACTGGCACCTCACATACCAGCCCCTACGCACCTTGTTTCCGAGCCCAGACCTTCAGCCTCTGAGCCACTTCGGCCCCCCAGTTCGTCACGGGCCCCACCCAGGCGGCTCTCAGTGGTGAACATGCCACTGACATCACGGTACAGGCAGAGTGCAATCACCTTAGACTGCTGTAGGAAATGGGACAGGGTTCAGACAAGGGCAGGGGGCAGACAGGGGGAAGACAAGAGCATCAAGGGTAGAGGGCCTACATGATGCAGTGGAGGCTTGTGTAGTGCCAGGCGGTGGTGGCGGCCACCATATGAATCACTCTTGAGCAGGAACATGGTTACGTGGCCCTCAGCACTCATGATGACCACATAGGGATCAGCCACAGCACACTGCACGATGGGAGCACCCAGGTCCACAGGGATGAAGTGCAGTTGATTCACTGTGGACACAAGGTCGTTAGGGTGAGGTGGCAAGTCCATACCACCTCAAGACCCATTCACACAGACCTGCCCACCTACCTCCTTCCAATAAGCGAATGCCCAGCGGTGAGACTTGGACAATATAGCGATTGTCCCCAATGTTTCCAGCGAAGACTGTGGGGCCCTGTGTGGCAAAGCCACTGGTGTCCAGCTCCATGATCTCCTGGCCAGTCTGTAGGATCTATGGCGACAGTGGTGAGTGGTGCTCTTCCCCAGGGGACCCTGTCCCTAGTCCCAAACTTGACTTTTTTTTTTTTTTTTTTTTTTTTTTACCATGGTCGAGTCTTCCCGGCTAAGAATAAGGAAGCCATGTCTTCGCCCATCCTCCTCTGTTTTGGGGGCAGTAGGCTCCTGCTCTGTGCTCTCTGCTTTGGGTGTTTCTTCCTGCGAGGGCAACAGAGGGGCAGAGCAGGGGCCACAGTCTAGCAAGGGCAGTGTGTAACTGTGACCATCTGGACCCCAGTGTCCCCAGGAGCTGCACAATCCCCTGCCCCAACCCCCTGGTCTCCTTCTCAGCCCAGTTTCTACCTCCTCCTTCCGCACAGGAGCGATGACCGTCCACATATCATAGCAGCCAGGAAGTTCAAAGGTTGTTACCACCTGGGGCCGGATACTCTTCTGGAATAAAGATGGGGTGGGATTGAGTGCTCAGCTAAGTCGTACCAGGAGTTTTCCCGCCCCCACCTCACATACCTGCAACACTGACAGGGCCCCATTTTTCCCGTAGCCGGAGCAAACCACAATCTCCAGGTCTGGCTCAGGACTGTTCTGGAACTAGAGAGGAGGGTAAGGATACAGCTTTCCATCTCACCTCTAGGCTCTATACCATAGTCCCAGCCCCTTGGGTACCTCTTCAGAGAGGAAGGCAGGCTCGCCCACAGCAGCGTTGGCACAGGGTCCAATGTTGAGCATGCTGTCACACACCTGTGGGCACAGCAATGGTCAGGTAGGGTAAAGGAGGTGGATATCCACTGCCTTCCCCAGTCTTACCTCAAAAGAGTAGGTGGCCAGCTGTGTGCCTGACTGGGCCTCGCTGCCATATACTTCAATTTCATCCACCTCATCCTGTGGCACCGTCTTGCCTCCTGCAGCAGACAGAGTCCAGCTGAGTCCAAGCATGGCCTCTGGCCCTCCCCTGCTCATCCCAGTCCAACCTCTCACCTGTCCAGCCCACTGTAGGGTCCACTCGCTTCTTCTTAGAGGGAGGCTCTTCCTGTGAGGCATGAGGAATGAGTGAGTAACCCTGAGGCTGTCCCGCACATGGGGGCCATGGAAGGACAGGCCCAGGGACGCCACATTGTGAGCGCTTACCTTGTCAGCAGCCTCACGGACAGAGCTGGCCGGGGGCTCCTGCAGCTTCTCCGTGTACTTGAGGAGGAGGGAGTTGCCCAGGCGCGAGCCTAAGAACAGGTATCCAGGCTCCATTGTGACCATCTGAGGGAGAGGTGTGAGTAAGCATACAACCAGCCCTGACCCAGGACACCCCCAACCCTGCCCCTACTCACACTGGTGGTAAGGACACTAGCGGCTGCCTTGTCAAAGTGGAAGGCTCGCACACTGCGCATGCCGTCAGTGATGAGGGTCAGCACGTAACTGTGAGGAAAGGGAAGGGCATTGAGTGGGCAAGGGACACCGAGGCACGAGAAGGCGAGCAGGTGGGCATCCCAGAGGTCAGGGTTCATAGGCTGTGGGCTTACATCTCGCCTCCCTTGAGGGAGATGACCATCTTGTCGTAAGAGATGAAGGCTGCCTGCGCACAGTCCAGGGTGATCCGTACGCCCTCTTGGGTACCTACGGGGTACATGGTGATCAGGCAAACCGGATGTCTTGCCTGAACGTCACAGCCCACTCTGCCCACAGCACACCCACTCACGTAACGGGAAAGCAGTGGTGCCCGCGGTGAGACTATTGAGGGCCACGCCGTACGGGGGGACGCTCTGGTTCAGGTACAGCAGAGAATTGACGGCGAAGACCACTACCCCACCTGGAGGTGGACAACACCACTGTAACGAAGCTCACTGCCGCCCCCGTCCCCACTGCCGTTCAACACAGCCACTCCCTCACCTATGGGCTTGGGCACAGCCAGGGCCTGGGTACAGTCAAAAGGCAAGCTGGTGAGGGACCAGATGACCGGATGGACTTTCTGTGTGATGTTCAGCGAGATAGCCACAATGGAGCACGTGTCCTGCCTCACAGCCACCCGCCTAGAGCAGCAGGTAGGTCATCCAGAGGCAGTCACATTGCTCCCAAGGCCAGTGACCCAGTCACCCCCCCATACCCCTCTCTATAGCCCTGCCTGGGCAAGACCTCTGGGGGCCGCAGCAGAGGACCCCAGCCTCACCCGGGCCAGGTCTGGTTGGGTTCAAACAAGATCAGCAGGGTGGGCTCATAGTAGCCGTGGAGGAACTGCAGGTCGATGATGTTGAGCAGCTTCTCATCCAGAGCCCGCACGTCGATGATGTAGCTGGGCAGGAAGCTGGACCTCTGCCTACAGACCAAAGGTGTCAGCAGGAGGAAGTGATAGAGCAGAAAGCTCAGGGCTCTTGGGCGCTCAAAACCACAGCCACCCCGGCTTGGTACTCACCCTTCGCCCATGAGTCCCTCATGCTCCTCAGCCAGGCTCTCTCTGCGGAAAGGCAGAACTACCAGCCTTGTGCCGTAGATGAGCATGGCTGCACAGCGCCCGTCAGGGTCCACCCGCACACGAGGTGTGTGCACATTCTGCACAAAGCCATCCTGGGGGCAGAGGGGGACATCAGATGGGCTACAGAAGATCTGAGGGACCTCCTGGGGCAGCAGGAGAAAAGTGTTAGAAATTGCTAGGCTCAGCCTAGGCACTCTTGGGCTTGGCTTACCCGAAGTTCAGGCTCTTCAAAGTAGTGTAGAGACAGGGTCTTCAGGTCATGGGTGCCTGGGTCATACTCCACCACTGACAACTAAAGGCAAGAGGTCAGAACTGTGGCCCGTTCAATACCAACCCTGATAACACCGACAGACCCCAGCCCAGCACTGCTCCCTACAGCACAGCACTGTGCCCAGGACCTCCTGCCAGACCCATACCGCTCACCTTAGCATCTTTGAAACTGAGAAGCAAGGCATCACGTTTGGCGCCTGCAAGCTGCACGCTGGCCATGGACATGACGTTGCCAAAGAAGGAGAAGGAGGCTACCAGCTCTAGTTTCTCTCTATGGGCCTTCCCCTCTGGAGTAGAGGTCAACAAGTCAGGCCTAGGTCCTGTTCCCAGGCCACCCATACACACCCCACCCAGGTGCAGGGCCAGAGTGGCTGTCCACACTTACCTGTGCTCCCGTCATTCTTGGTCAAAGCCTGGAAGGGAAAAGGGGGCAGTTAAGGAACCACACACCAGGTAGACCTATCTCATCCATGAACACAGTCATCCGAAGGACAGGAAAGTCCACTCAGGGCTGGCCTCGGCCATCAGCAAGCTCTACTTTGCAAGGTCAGTGTATAAACCAGGTGATCCCAGGCAAACTTACATTCACATATCCTAACCCTATCCACAGGGCTCCTCACTGGAAAGCTACACTTCTGGCTTTCCTGGAAGCCCACCCCTATGCTGCACACAGTCATTCTCTACAGTCTCAAACTTGCTCAGCTGTGCACCCATAGGCTTATACCTGAGACCAAGCAGCTCAGTGCCAGCTGCAGGTCCAGCATACGTACCACAAGACAGAGTCAAGGGATACTAGAACCAAGAGGTAACAGGCATGGTAGCACATACCTGTGATCCCAGGAGGTCAAGACAGGAGGATTCTAAGTTCCTGTCCAGCCTGAGTTACATGGCAAGACCTCCCTCCCTTAAAAATAACAACAATAAGGCAGAAATGAGGCCTTGAGCGTTCCTGGAACTCCAGGTGCCAGCTGTGCTGGACTGGGTGTCCCCACAACACACAGCTACATAATCTAGATTCACAGGAACAGACTCAAGACAGACAGACAGACAGACACACACACACACACACACACACACACACACACACACACACACACACAACACATTTCAGCCGGGTGGTGGTGGTGCACACCTTTGATCCCAGCACTCAGGAGGCAGAGCCAGGAGAATCTCTGTGAGTTCAAGGCCAGCCTGGGCTACACAGTGAGTTCCAGGAAAGGCGCAAAGCTACACAGAGAAACCCTATCTTGGAAAGAAAAAAAAGACACATTTCCCTTTAAACGTACTGAGGGCTGCTCTGAAGGACAGGCTGTGGGAGCAAGGACATCATGTCCTCCTGGAAACCTAAGTTCTAGAAAGATGCCTGATTAATCTTAGGCCATAAGCTGCCAGGATAGGCACACAGAACAGAACAGAAGAATGGACAGATCACAGCCCAGCCTGCCCCTTCTGTATTTATCCAAACCTGACCACAGTGTGTCTTGACACACTGTGCCTATCTAGCTTAGGTAGCCTGTCTCAAATCAGTGACTGGACTGAGCCCTCCATCACTTCCACTCCCTGCCACTTTGCACTTCAGTCTGTGGGACAAGAGAAGCCATACTGTTCTGCTAGGGCCAGAAGACGAGGAACTGGTATTGGTAGCTGCAGCTTTTGTTTCAAGGATCTATCTTTAGAAAGTACCCCAATCATTAAAAATGTAAACACTCAGCCCGGCATGGTGATGTATGTACCCTTTTAATTCCAGCACTCAGGAGGCAGAGACAGGGGGATCTCTGTGAGTTCAATGCCATCATGGTCTACAGAGTGAGTTCTAGGACAGCCAGGGTGCTATTCCCCACCACACCAAAAAGCAAACAATTCTGTTAATTCCCAGTGTACAGTTATGCTACTTTCTCCCTCACCTTTAAAACCCTTTCTCTTGCTGGGCGGCGGTGGCGCACGCCTTTGATCCCAGCATTCAGGAGACAGAGCCAGGTGGATCTCTGTGAGTTCAAGACCAGCCTGGTCTACAGAGCAAGACCCAAGAAAAGGCGCAAAGCTACACAGAGAAACCCTGTCTCAACCCCCCCCCCCCCAAAAAAAAAACCCTTTCTCTTGACCTGAGTGCCTTTTTTTTAGACAGTTTCTCTGCTGTGTAGCTTTGGAGCCTGTCCTGGATCTCACTCTGTAGGCCACCACCCAGCCTGAGTTCCATTCTTCCTCTCCCCCCCCCCCCCCCGCCCCACCCCTGAGTTCCATTCCCCCCCCCCCAGTTCCATTCTTAACACTCATATCAGGCAGCTTACAACCACCTCTAATTCCAGCTCCTGGAGATCCGATTTCTCTGCCCTCTGTGGGCACTTACACTTATGTGCACATACTGACACACAGACAAACAGACAATTAGAAATAAAAACAAGGACTAGAATGATGGCTCAGAGGTTGAACACACTGGCTGCTCTTCTAGAGGATCTGGATTCGATTCCCAGCACCCACGTGGCAGCTCACAACCATCTGTAAGGACAATCACTAGTGGTGCAGACACTCAGATACATAATAATAATAATAATAATAATAATAATAATAATAATAAAAAAATTATTTAACAAGTAAAAACTAAGCTTTTAATCCCAGCACTTCGGCAGAGGCAGAGGCAGAGGCAGAGGCAGGCAGATCTCTGTGAGTTTGAGGCCAGCCTGGTCTACTCCAGAGTGAGTTCCAGGACAGCCAGGGCTGTTACACAGAGAAACTCTGTCTTGAAAGAACAAACCAAACCAAACACCAAAAAAAACCAGGTAAAATTAAAATGAATCCCTAAAACCCTTGCTCTCTCCCAGTTACTGCTCCATTTCTTTGCTGTCTCGTTGTTGTTGTTGTTGTTTGTTTTTTGAGACAGGGTTTCTCTGTATATAGTTTTGGTGCCTTTCCTGGATTTCACTCTGTAGACCCGCCTGGCCCTGCCTCCCGAGTGCTGGGATTAAAGGCGTGTGCCACTGCGGCCCGGTTCTTTGCAGTATTTTGGATAGGTCTTCTTCCAGCCAGCTGATTCCCTGCTACCAATTCTCCTCCACAGGCCTCAACCATACTCACTGGTACCCCATAGCCCTCTGTCATAATCACCTAAGGCTAAGAGCACAGAACCAGTGCAGGACCCTCTTCCAACTCGTTACTCTCCCAGCCAGGATTTCTGAGTGGCTCTCTACTCCTGGCCACCATGGAATAGAATAGCAACGTGACCCCTGTAACTGCTAAGACCAAATCCGGACCTGTTGTCCACAACCCTGAAAAAATCTTGGCATTACTCTCAGTTCCTGAAAAAATCTTGGCATTACTCTCAGTTCCTCTCAAACACCACATCTATCCATCCTAAATCTGACGGCTTCCCATCACCTCATAGCTACCCTGGTCAGGCCACCATTAAGTCTTGCCTAATAGCCACTTCCTGATGAGTCTCCTGGGACAGCTGTCAAACCTACCTTGGGTAAGATCATTCTTTTTTGTTTGTTTTTTCGAGACAAGGTTTCTCTGCGTAGCTTTGAGCCTTTTCTGGAACTCGCTCTGTAGTGGTCTCATAGAGATCCATCCGCCTGGCTCTGCCTCCCGAGTGCTGGGATTAAAGGTGTGCGCCACCACCGCCCAGCTGTAAGATCATTTCTTTGCCAAAATTCCCTGCTTGGAGAGTGTGGCATGGAGCCCCACCCTGTTACTTCTTACCTGCTCTCCCCACCTTTAGCCTCTATCACAGAAACAGTTTTGCTGGAAATTACTTTGTCTCATTCACATATACTTCTCTACACCTCATTGTCTATTTAAATCACATCTACAGGTCTGCTGCCTTAACGACACTGCATCTCCCTGTCTATATGTGCCTGCCATTCCCTGGAGGGTATACTCCACAGAGCAGGCTTCTCCCCAGAAGTCCTATACAGCAGACTCTAATAAGTGTCTGAGAAAGCCAGGCAGCGGCAGTGCACACCTTTAATCCCAGCACTTGGGAGGCAGATGCAGGTAGACTTCTGAATTTAGTCTACAGAATGAGTTCCAGGGCAGCCACAGCTAGACAGAGAAACCCTGTCTTGGGGGAAGAAAAAAACAACAACATTGGCCCTCTCTCATAGTACCTCTGGTTTTGCCAGCTCATGATTCTGCCTGGAACACCTCCCCTATCAGCAGAGGTATATGCTGCACCTTGGCTAAGATGCAGCCTCTTTAGGGGCTGCAGTGATGGCTTAGTCATCAAAAGCACTTGCTGCTCTTACAAAGGACCCATCTGGCACAACCATCCAAACACTGACCTCCATGGACACTAAGCATTCATGTGGTGCACATATACATAGGCAAAACACATAAAAATCAAATGAATAAACCTAATTTTTAAATTTCGAGGGGGAGCCAGGCGGTGGTGGCGCACGCCTTTAATCCCAGCACTCAGGAGGCAGAGGCAGGCGGATCTCTGTGAGTTCCAGACCAGCCTGGTCTACAGAGCAAGTTTCAGGAAAGGTGCAAAGCTACACCCCTGTCTTGAAAAACAAAACAAAACAAAATTTCAGGGGGAAAAAAAGGAAGAAGCTACCCTTCAGGCTTCATTTTTGCTTTGTTTGGTTGGTTTTCTTTTGAGACAGTCTCACTATGTTGCCCTGGCTGTCTTGGAACCAGTTTAGACTGGAACACCCAGAAATCTGTCTGCTTCTGCCTGAGATTGAAGGCATGCACTACCAAGATTCCACGGAAACTGCTTCTTTGCAAGAAGGCTTCCTGAACCACTTGCTGTCACTCCAGCATCCAAAACATCCCTATATCATATCTATTGATGGGTTTGTCCCACTTTACTACATCTACTGCCAGTAGTCGGTCCCCAAGCTACATTCAGCCTTGCTCCTTTAGGTAGAAGTGTTCTTCCCCCAACAAACCCGGTCAGTTTCAGAAAAGCTCTGGTTTGCAAGCACCCATCCTCCTTCACCGGGTCTCACTCCCGGAGACACTGCGGCAGTCTGTATATATTCATTTATATATACTAAAGGGTCATCTCCCTCAAGTGTCTGGTTCACTGCCATGTCCCTACTGCTAAGCACATGGAAGGTCTGTAACAATATGCTGGAAATCCCAAAGAACAAATAGGAGACCGTGGGCAGGGGCATTCCTGCAGGGTAGAATGAGGCCAAACAACGTGGTAGTGGAGAACCGGCTCTGGGGACAAGAGGCCTTAGGCAAAGCTAGGTTCCTGCTCTGGGGAACCTGCCGAGGTGACTGCGGTATACGGCCTCGGCATCTCTGCACCGGAGACACGGCTTACCTCGGCGTCGCGGTTCAGTCGGTACACATACAGCTGCGAGGTGCCGGCCACTACGAGGTTGCGCTCAGTGTTGTTGAAAAAGTTGCAGTACATGGCAAACTCCAGCCCGGTGGGCGGGTGTGCCTGCTTGTACACCGCGTACATCTTGCCGCCACTGTCACGCCGGAGCCGCCGACTCGGGGGACAGGGACGGCAGCGGACTCGGCCCGGCCGCGCGCGCAAACCCAGCCACCAGGTTCCGAGCTTCTGCGCCTGCGCTTCCCGCCCGGACCTGCCTTCTAGGAGGACCGACCTGGTAGTTGAGAAACAGGGTTCCGGACTACTTCGCCTATGCGCCTGCGCGCCGAGGCTGCCCTGCAACAGCGGCTTCTAGAGGCCTAGTTTGATAAGAACTGAAGATCCTGGTGCCGGAGCTGGAGGGCTCCGTCCGGAACGTCCCCTCCTTCCTACTCTACTCCCTCCAAGGTTTTCCTCATTGGCTAAATCTAGAACCTTGAAATCCTAGTGCTGGGATTAAAGGCGTGCGCCACCACTGATCGGCCCTAAGATCTTTTTTTAAAGTATTTTGCTGTTGTTGTTTTCTTTGTTTTTGAGTCATGGTCTCGCGATACAGAGCCCTGGCTGTCCTGGAACTCTGAAGACCCAGCTGGCCTCGAATTCACAGAGCTCTGCCTGCTTCTTCCTCCCAAGTGCTGGGTCTAAAGCTGCGCAGTCAAGTTGGCACATAATTTAAAAAATAAAATCTTAGCCGGATAATGGTGGCTGTAAATATAACTCTTTACCTATACTTCTGTAAGTAGCACGCCTTTAATCCCAGCACTCAAGAGGCAGAGGAAGGAGTATCTCTGAGTTCGAGTCCAGCCTGGTTTACTGAGTGAGTGCCAAGACAGCCAGGGCTACACAGAGAAATCCTGTCTCATAAACCAGAATAAAATACAACCTTACAACCCTAAACTGGGCGTTGGTGGCGCACGCCTTTAATCCCAGCACTCAAGAGGCAGAGCCAGGCAGATCTCTGTGAGTTCGAGGCTGAGGCTAACCTGGTCTACAGAGCGAGATCCAGAACAGGCACCAAAACTACACAGAGAAACCCTTTCTCAAAAAACAAAAAACAAAAAAACAAAAAAAACCCAAACAAACAAAAAAACAGGACGGGAGGTGGTGGCGCATGCCTTTAATCCCAGCACTCGGGAGGCAGAGCCAGGAGGATCTCTGAGAGTTGGAGGCCAGCCTGGGCTACCAAGTAAATTCCAAGGAAAGGCGCAAAGCTACACAGAGAAACCCTGTCTCGGGAAACAAACAAACAAACAAACAAACAAACAAAACCAACCAACCAAACCTTAAAAACAAGTCTTGAAGACCTCTCACATGGTACCTCACACTTGTAATCCTAGCACTCTCAAGGACTGTGTACATTTGAGATCAATCTGGTTACCTAGTGAGCCCCTGTGTTAAGTAGCTATTGAAACAATTCTCCAAATGGAAACATTCTGTTCTGGAGAGAGGTTGTTAGGACTCCAGAAGTAAACAGCAAATATAAGGTTCAAGGGTTCCTGAAACTCCCGGAGTGGACTTTCCAATAGCTGGAGCTCTAACGTGAGAGTGGTCATGCAGGCAGGGTGAGCTTTTTGTGTTTTCTGTTGGTTGGTTGGTTTGGTTGGCTTTTCAAGACCATGCTTCTAGCCGGCTAGAAGGCTGGCCAGGAACTCAGAGATCTGCCTGCATCTGACTCCCTAGCACTGGATTTAAAGACCAGGCCTGATGCTAGGTGAGCTTTTTGGTGATGCAGCTGCTTATGAATCTTCCTCATTCCTGTAAATATAACTTTTGTTTTTTTGAGAGAGGGTTTCTCTGTGTAGTTTTGGCTGGCCTCCAACCCAGAGATCCGCCTGGCTCTGCCTCCCGAGTACTGGGATTAAAGGTGTGCGCCACCACCGCCTGGCATAAATATAACTTTTTACCTTCTGTAAGTAGCCTCAATAAACTCATTAAACTAGTTTGCCAAGTTGAACTTTAGTGAAGTAATTTCTTGTCCTCTGCTATGATAGGCTATCTGGGGTAAAGATACATTTGTTCATATCTCCCCAGGAAGCCACACAACACCCTTTGTATCTTTTTTTTTTTTTTACTGAATAAATCTTTAATTTTTAAAAAAGATTAATTTATTTATTATGTATACAGAAGAGGGTGACAAATCTCATTACAGATGGTTGTGAGCCACCATGTGGTTGCTGGGAATTGAACTCAGGACCTCTGGAAGAGCAATTGGTGCTCTTAAACTCTGAACCATCTCTCCAGCCCCCTAAATCTTTAATTTTTAAAGAAAAATTAGCAACAGTAAAGTACACAGATTTTTTTTAGTATTTATTTATTTGTTTGTTTGTTTTTCTATTATCATCTTGATACAGTATAAATTCTTATTTTAATAGTGAAATGTTTCATTTAGACTTGCACAGTAATTGACCAAAACCAAAACTTATTATAAGCCACAGTCATCCTTGGGTCTCCCCTGCTATATAGCCTCCCTGGTTGTGTGGGTTGCAGTCTGATTGTTCTTTGCTTTATATCTAGTATCCACTTATGAGTGAGTATATACCATGTTTGTCCTTCTGGGTTTGGGTTACCTCACGCAGGATGATTTTTTTCTAGTTCTGTCCATTTACCTGCAAATTTCATGCTGTCATTGTTTTTCTCTGCTGAGTAGTACTCCATTGTGTATATGTACCACATTTTCTTAATCCATTCTTCAGTTGATGGGCATCTAGGTTGTTTCCAGGTTCTGGTTATTATAAATAGTGCTGCTATGAACATAGTTGAGCATGTATCCCTGTGGTGTGATTCCTTGAGTATATGCCCGAGAGTGGTATGGCTGGGTCTTGAGGTAGATTGATTCCCAATTTTCTGAGAAACCGCCATACTGATTTCCACAGTGGTTGTACAAGTTTGCATTCCCACGAACAGTGGAGAAGTGTTCTCTTTGCTCTGCATCCTCTCCAACATTGACTGTCATTAATGTTTTTTTTGTTGTTGTTTCAGAGATGAGGATCGAATCCAGGGCCTTGTGCTTGCTAAGCAAGTGCTCTACTACTGAGCTAAATCCCCAACCCCTGTATAGTGATATTTTATTTATATTGAAATGTGATTTTATTTGTATGTTAATAAAGTTGTCCTGAGGTCAGAGCAAGCCAGAGCAGCTGGGCGGTGGTGGTGCACGCCTTTAATCCCATGCCTTTAATCTGTCTTCTTGTCTTATTGACTTCGTCTTTTGCCCTACAAAAGCTTCCAGTTTCAAGAGGTCCCATTTATTAATTGTTGTGCTCAGTGTCTGTGCTACTGGTGTTATATTTAGAAAGTGATCTCCAGTGCCAATGCGTTCAAGAGTACTTCCTACTTTCTCTTCTATTAAGTTTAGTGTAAGAGAATTTATGTTGAGGTCTTTGATCTACTTGGACTTGAGTTTTGTGCATGGTGATAGATATGGATCTATTTGTAACCTTTAACATATTGACATCCAGTTATGCCAGCACCATTTGTTGAAGATACTTTCTTTTTTCCATTGTATAGTTTTGGCTTCTTTGTCAAAAATCAGGTGTTCATATGTGCATGGATTAATGTCAAGATCTTCAATTCGATTCCATTGGTCCACATGTCGGTTTTTATGTCAGTACCAGGCTGTTTTTATTACTGTAGCTCTATAGTAGAGCTTAAGGTCAGGGATGGTGATGCCTCCAGAGGTTGCTTTATTATACAGGATTCTTTTAGCTATCCTGGGTCTTTTGTTTTTCCATATGAAGTTGAGTATTTTTCTTTCCAAATCTGTGAAGAATTGACAATACTTTTTTTTTTTTTGGTTTTTCGAGACAGGGTTTCTCTGTAGCTTTGGAGCCTTTCCTGGACCTTGCTTTGTAGACCAGGTTGGCCTCAAACTCACAGAGATCGGCCTGGCTCTGCCTCCCAAGTGCTGGGATTAAAGGCATGTGCCACCACCGCCTGGTGACAACACTCTTTCTAAAAAACAAAAAAACAAAGCTCTTTGTAGTGTGCACAACTTGAATCTCAGCATTCAGGAGGCAGAGGCAAGCAGATCTCTGAGAGTTTAAAGCCCCAGTCTTTGTATGGAGTTCCAAACCAATCAAGAATAATGAGACCCTCCCAAAATTAAATAAATAAAACATAACACTTATGTTATATAAATATGTAATTTACATATAATTGTATATAATATAAAGTATATATATAAAAATTTGTAAGTTCATATAAATTTATATGCAGATATCTAAATTATGTATATTTTATATAAATTATTTATAAACTGTATTTTATATAATTATATAATTTTGCTTTTTTTACTTATTGAATTTTGGTTCTTCATGACAGTTTCTCTGTATAGCCCTGGCTATCCTGGAACTCACTCTGTAGACCAGTGCTGTGGTTAAAGGTGTTGCAGCACTGGTTGAGGATTTAGCTCAGTGGTAGAGCACTTGCCTAGCAAGCGCAAGGCCCTGGGTTTGGTCCTCAGCCTCAGGAAAAAAAAATGATAAATCATTTGGCCGGGCCCCATTTACTTACTTTTTTGAGACAGCTCTCTCTGCATAGCCCTGGCTGTCCTGAATTTTTAATTTCTTGAAATTATTTTTTGACACAGAGTCACACTATGTAGCCCCCAACTGACTTGGAACTCACACTATAAACCATGCTGGCCTGAACTCACAGAAATCCACCTACCTTCTGAGTGCTAAGATTAAAGGCACAAATCTCTATGCTCGGCCTTAGGGTCAACACTTTTTGAAATCAAAACATGTTCAAATTTAGTTTCTCCCTAGAACCTGCCCTATTCTGGATTAGCCAATCCTACAGGAATAGGAGGTTCGGTGCTAACCACTCAGTGAGACACTGGACCCTTTATTAGCTATGAAAACCCATCAATACCGCTACTGGGCATGCTTGCTTGAACACAGCTACACACCCTTGCCGAAGTAAAACTTTTGGTCTGAGGGGCTGGAAAGATAGCCCAGCAATTAAGAGTATTGGCGGCTCTTGTTTTTTTTCTTTGTTTGTTTGTTTTTGTTTTTTCAGGGACAGAGTTTCTCTATGTAGCTTTGCGCCTTTCCTTGAACTCACTATGTAGACCAGGCTGGCCTTGAACTCACAGAGATCCACCTGGCTCTGCCTCCTGAGTACTGGGATTAAAGGCGTGCGCCACCATCACCCACCCCATGACATTAAAGAGTTCTATACAGGGCTAGAAAGATGGCTCAGAGGTTAAGAGCACAGATTGTTTTTCCAGAGGTCATGAGTTCAATTCCCAGCAACCACGTGGTGGCTTACAGCCATCTATAATGGAATCTGATGCCCTTTTCTGGCATGCAGATAGAACACCATATACATAAAATAAATCTTAACAACTTTTGGTCTTGCTGAAATGCTTTGGATTGTGTGGTGACTTTGAGAACCCAGACCCATTTCATGTGCCCAATGACAACTTGCCTTTGGTCTTCTGGCCTCCAGAACTATGAGGGAATACATTTCAGTTGTTTTAGGCACCTAGTCTTAGGTAGACTTCTATGTCAACCTCAGAAGACTAATGCAGTGGGTTGAGATAGCCAATTCTGCCAAGAGCTGAGGAGCAGCCCCATATCAACGGGTTGTCCTTTGCACCCCTCTAGGCTGGTGTTCATGACAGAAAGGAACCCTCATATATGTAAACAACACTGGTGATGTTAGTTTTGACTGGAGACAGGAACTCACCAGATCCTGGAGAACACTGGTCATTCCCATTAGAAAAGATAAGCTGCTATCCATAGCAAATAAAAAATAGCAAGGAAGGAGGTGGTGCCCTGCTCCAGAGCTTTCACCGGGAGGCGTTACAAGAAGAGAATGCATTCGGTTCTAATGGACAAGAGGGCTTTATTGAAGTCAGAGCAGGGAGTGAGAGCTGGACCCTCTGGCTACCCAGTGGTTCCGAAAGTTAGTCTCAAGAAGGTGGAGCAGTCTAGACAGGGACGAGGACTGGGAAGGGACAGAGCCATCAGAAGGTGATGTTGTCTTCGTACAAGGACAACAGCAGCAGGACGGTCCAGCCGCCCAGCAGACCCACATTGTGCAGCAGGAAAAGAAGCCAGGGCCGCTGGTCCCGCACATTCATCATGGCTGGGAGCTGGGGAGAAGTGGGGCGCCAGTTCAGCAGCCAGCTGGGTGGACCCCCACCCCCCCCCCACTCCCCCGTTAGTTCCCCACCCCAGCATAGGCTCTCCACCATCCTAACCATGTCACAAAGCGCCACATAAAGGAAGAGGCCGGTGGCTACCGCCAGAATCCAAGCCTCGCCCTCCTCCCCTACTCCGACTGCGAGAGCCACATAGAGGCCAATGAATGCTGTGAGCGCAGAGGCCAGGTTCAGCAAAAGCGCATGCTTCACAGTCAGCCCAGCATGCAGCAAGGCAGCAAAGTCCCCTAGAACAGAACAAGTGTTAGTAAGAGCTCTCTGCCCGCCCACCAGTCAGGTACAGCCCATCAGACCAGTTACACGCTCATCCCAGACAGACACACCCATTCAAAGGCCAGGCAGGCTCCAGTCCCCTTCCCATCTCCCTGCAACCCACCCTACCTCTAGCCACGCCCACTGACGACTGGGCGCTCCCTTCCAAAGGCCACGTTTCTTCTTCTATTGTCTTGCTCATCTTCCAGAATAGGTCACTCTCACTAAGCCCCATCCATTCACGCCACCCCCCACCGCTCACCCAGTTCGTGGGGCAGCTCATGGCAGAACACTGCCAAAGAGGTGGCCAGCCCAGTCTTCCAGGAGGATGCGAAGGCTGCACCCACAGCGAGCCCATCAGCGAAATTGTGCACCGCATCGCCCAGGGTGATCAGATAGGGCAGCAGCCTCAGGTCTGTGGGGACGTCAAGTGTGAGTCCTGCAGGCCAGGTTCTGCACATCTGCCTAAGGGCAAACCCCAGATCTACAGCCCTCCCTTGGGGCTCACTTGTTTTCAGTTGCCGGGACTCTGGGAACAATAGTTCTGGGGTCTCCTCTGTCACCTGTGGGGGGAGGAGGGGGGGCGGGGTGAGAATGAACCCAGCCTCTAATAGGGCAGAACTAAAGGGCTCCATGTTGGGTAGAATTCACCACTTACCAAATCTGAACGGGAGCTGTCGTGGGGCTGTTTGGACTGCCGGAGATTGCTGGGTGTCAGCTGCAGTGACATTCCATGGCTGTGTCCCCCATGGCTGAAAGGCCCATCCTTCTCAGGCTCCTGTGGAAAAAAAACTGTTCAGAGCCTATCAAGCCCTCGCTCACCCATCCCACCTCCTGGTTCTCCAGAGCCTGACCTGGTCCCTGGGCAACAGGAGGTTGAAGAAACTCTCAAACAGGAAGAAGATGTAGAGGCCTCCAAGTACAGCCAGCAGGCGCCAAGTGGATTGTGCGCCAATACCCACTTCCTCATGGGAATGGCCTTCCTCACCATGTGTGTGCAGCCCCAGCACCTGAGGAGGAAGTGGGTACTGACTGGGGACTTCAGGGCCACAAGGGGCTGGAGCTGGGGCTAGGAAAGGGCAGGAAGGGAGGTGAGGCCCCCGTTGAGTGAGGGCTGACCTTGGGTGTCAGGTGGAGAAGGGCATCGCCTGTGAGCGCACCCACAGCCAAGCTTAGGAAGGTCTGCATGATGTAGTGGGTGACTGTGCTGCATCTGGTACAAGTCAGTAGCAGAAGGCCAAACACCGCGCAGAGGCAGATGATCAGTGTCGCCAGAGAGCCATACAGATACCCTGTGGGTAAAACTTCACTGAGAATCCCCAGCTTCCTAGAGAGGCACCCAAGGAGTGAGCAGGTGCTCAAAGATCTGTGGGCTGTCAGTTGGGGCCCTCTTGCCCCCTCAATCCACTATCCTTCCTTTCCTGACTGGCTTCTCAGTCCTCAGTGTCCATTCCCTGCTCCCCCATGGAGCCCAATGACATCAGGCCAGCACCCAGGGACTGAGCCAGCCAGGCATCTTGGGGTAGGCACTCACTTTCTGCTTGGCTGAGCTGGTCCTGAATATGGGCAGTGGGGTGGAGGCTGCAGGCTCCACTTAGCTGCTGCTGGACTAAGGCAGGGCTCAGCTGGGCCCAGGCCTGAGGGCTCACCCCAGCCTGTTCAGATAGTCCATACACAGCCATCACATCTTTGGTACTCAGGCACACCTAGAGGCAGGGGAAGAGGATGGGAGTCAGGTGTCTGAGCAGCCCCAGGGAAACCCAATTTTCTCCAGAACTGTAAGAGGCTCACCGTGTCCCATACACTGGAGCTACTGTTGTGGGTAGTGTGGTGCTCAGAGTCTTGGTGATTCGCTTCCCTGTCCAGATGATTATTGTGGTCATCATGGTCACTGTGATCCTCTTCTCTACCCACCCCAAGTCGATGCATCAAAACCTCCAGTTCTGGCAGGAAGAACAGTCAGTGAATAGTCTGATGGGTTCCAGCCTTGTCCCCTCCCCCAGGAGTAGAGGCTGAGGATCTCAGCCCAGGTCTCACCAGCCAGCGTGATATTGGGAGCCTCGCTACCGCGTTGCCGGAACACAAAGTCCACAAAGTACTGAGGGCTAGGCAGGCCTTGGAAGCAGGACCCATTAATGACATGGTCCAGCAAGGCAGTCAGGACCAGGCCGGGGCTTCTGGAAGCTCCTGCTTCCTCAGCCTCCTCCAGCAGTTGGGGAATGTCTACACAGGTCTGGAGAAGAAACTGACCTCAGTTCTAACCTCAGCGTCAACCTCTGGAGTCCATCCTAGAGCAGCCCACTGGAAGGATTGCCCATCAACCCCTCCCCAACACACCCGCCACCCCCGCAGCCTCCTCAGACCACTCAGATTTCACCAAAGACATCAGTTGGCTACAGCCCCTCCATATACCACAGTCTAGTCCTGCCCCAGCTAATCACAGCCTTCACTCTGGCCTCCTTTGGGCCTCAGAGCTTTCCTGACCAACCCTTCCCCAAAGGGTCCCCCCAGACTGCAGTCCCTGTCCTACTCAACAGTGAACACCCACTTTTGATGCCCCAGCCACTCTAGCCTCCCCAGTATCAGCTCGGATGCCAAGGAGGCTTCACACAGGACATATCCCCTGCTGGAGCAGCCTCCTTTCCATGGCACTTGGGTCCTTCTCACTACCCCCAGCAGCCCCCTGGGCCCTCACCTCCTCCCCAGTGGGTGGGCTGGCATCATGGGCTTCAATCTTCTGCAGTAGCTGGCTCAGACCCAAGGTCATGGCCTCTGGACTCTCCAGTAGGGCCAGGTAGTTGTCCACACGGGAGGCCAAAAGGCCATTTTGGATGTCCTCACATGTTTCCTCTGGGTTGCTGAGGTAGAGGGCAGCGGCAGTACTAAGGTGGCTAATGTATCTGGACTCCAGGACTGGTTCTGGGGCAAGCCCTGGCTTGTCAGGTCTGCCTAGGGCCAAGACTTCCTCCACAGTCAGGCACTACGGGCAGACAGGTAAACAGGGTCTGGGCTGTTTTGGGCCCACCAGGCACAGCCAGAGAATGGATTCTATCAGCTATCTTAAGTCTGCCCCTTGTATGGTTAGCTTGACTAGGAACCTACACAGAGGAGTCCCCAGCAGTTACTCCCCCATCCCGAAGAGGGGAGGGTGGGTGGTCCTGGACTCACTGCAAATTTGACAGCCTAGAAAGGGGAACTGTGTGTCCCAGGGGGGAGGCCAGGCCTGTATAAGCCCCCGAGAGGCAGAGGAGGCAAGGCTCCAGACTGCAAGTAGGTTCAGACACCAGCCTTCAGACCCGCCTCCTGGAGTTTGCCCAGGTCCCTTTGCTGTCGGCCACAGGGTGGAGCGGGCAGGAAGGGGCCGGGGCTGGGGGACCCGTCGGGTGGGGCTGTTACCTTTCCACACGGCCCGTTGGTGCAGTGCACACGGACCGCCAGCGTATTTAACAGGCCGCCCAGTGCCTGCCGATCCAGAGCACCCTGACCCGAGATGAGCAGGCTTAGCAGGCGATTGGGCTGGACCACTGCTGCTGTGACCACCAGCATGGCCAACAGGAGCCCCAGTGTGAGCCGGGCTGGGAACACCATGCCTCAGGCTCCCAAAGTGCTCCTTGCTTGTGGTGCTGTGTGGAGACCGCTGGCGTCGGGGATGGCTGTAGACTTGCTGGGGCGTCCTGAGGCCAGACTGGGGCTGGGCTCAACTTGCGTGGCCCTAGCTCCAGGACCTCTCCCAGGTATTTCCTGCACGGCTCTGTGATTGGCTGCTGGGTTAACCATTCCAGTGGCAGATCCTCCCTGAAAGTCTGGGGGCAAGGAGCTGCTGCCTCCAGGGGCTGGAGCTAGAGCTGGGTCCCTTCCCTTGGGTGGGCGGCTTGACCATCCCCTCCTCTGCCTGTCACACCCAGATCTGCCACGCAGAGCCTTCTGTGCTCCCTGAAGAGCTGCGGTCACTCCCTCCTATGACCTTGCCTGTGGAGCTCAAGCTAGGGGACCAGAGGCAGATCTGCATAGACTTTACCAAGTCAAACATGGGTGTTCTATTTGACATTTTCAGGAGAGCCCTTAGGCCTATCTCCACCCTTCCTCAGCTGCCTCTCAGCTCAAGCAGCTTAGACAAATCCCAAATCTTGGGATCTGGGTGGGGGTGGGGGTGGTGTTCCTGGATCCTGGGCTATGGCCTCTGGGTCTAGCATGGGCTGTAGTGGGAGATTTCTGAAAGATACTTGCTGAGTCATGTTCCCCACCCCCAGCCCTCGGGGAAAATCCCCAGGAAATGGCTAAAGCCCCAACCCAGACAAACAGGAAGCGAACATGTGACCTTGGTCCTAGCCAACTTCTGGCTAGCCTTTGGGGTCAGGAGGAGGTTGAGGACCTGTTGTGAGATCTAGGCCTAAGCACAGGAAGATTGGGGTAGGGCTGGGGTTCCCAGCTTTGACCCTCCCTCATCAATCCCTTTAGCCTTTGACCCTAGAGCCTTATCTCTATCCAGGTGGCAGGCTGCAGGAGGAGTTGGATCACCAGGGAGCTGAAAATCCCCAGGTCACAAGGCCTTCTGAAAGGGGTATCGGGCCTTCTTCTACCTGGGTTCATAGCACTCTAGACCCTAGCCCTCCTGGGTGTGGTTTGGGTGTGGAGCTGGCAGCCTAATGCCTAGAGGACTCTGTCCCCTAGTATTCTGGAGGGTAGGGCCAGGTGGGGGCCAGAGTCTGGCTGAGTATCCTGAGCCCAGGGGTCAACTGCTTTGGACCTGCTCCTAACACACACACACACACACACACACACACACACACACACACGTCAATGATTCTTAGAGCTAGGGTCCCTACAACGTGGCTTCTAACCCTGGTCCTACGGAGGCACTATACTTGAGAACTGGGAGAGCCAGTGTGAAGACAAAAGAACATTCCCACATGTAGCACTGAAGATGCCATATACCCAAACTGGCTTTTCTGTTTCCACTGCTGGGCTGCTGGGGGCTGAGCCTGGACTGGTTGCCTTCCCCTGCAGATTGGCTGCCCACTGTTTAAGCACTCAGCTATGGGGGGTCTCAAACCAGCTTGACCACACAGCTGCCATGACAGGCTTTACTGGCAGGTACTACTAGGTCCCCAGGAAAAGTCTAAGCTGATCCCACGCAGGGAGGACCAGCATCTAAGGGGAAAGTACCTGACATCCCAAACATTCTAATCTTTAAATAAGATTGCCGGATGTTGGCTGGGCAGTGGTGGCACATGCCTTTAATCACAGCACTCAGGAGGCAGAGGCAGGTGGATCTCTGTGAGTTTGAGGTCAGCCTGATCTACAGAGAGAGTTCCAGGACAGGCTCCAAAGCTACACAGAGAAACCCTGTCTTGAAAAAATCAAAAACTGGGGGCTGGAGAGATGGCTCAGAGGTTAAGAGCACTGCTTGCTCTTCCAGAGGTCCTGAGTTCAATTCCCAGCAACCACATGGTGGCTCACAACCATCTGTAATGAGATCTGGTGCCCTCTCCTGGCCTGCGGGGATATGTGCAGACAGAACATTGTATACATAATAAATAAATAAATCTTAAAAAAAGAAAAACCTGCTTTAAAAAAAAAAGAAAAGAAAAACAAACAAACAAAAAAAAGTCCAGATGTCCCTGAGCCTAGCACACATCCATTTCCCCTTGTTGCCGAGACACCCCTAGACAAATGTCAGCCCATCAGGGTCCTGAACCTTGGAAATTCTCTCACCTCAACCTCTACTATGATTAAAAAACAAAACAAAACAAAACAGGGTTGGGGATTTAGCTCAGTGGTAGAGCACTTGCCTAGCAAGCAGAAGGCCCTGGGTTCAGTCCTCAGCTTAAAAAAAAAGAAAGAGAAAAAAGAAAAACCCCACTCTGCCAGAGCTTGGGGGCTCTTTGCTCTTACTGCTGCATCAGACAAAGAATCCAAGCTCAAGTTTGAAATAAAGGCTCTTTGCTTTTGCATATGGATTTGGTGTCTCCATGGAGGTCTTTGAGGGATCCCTGCGATCTGGGCATAACATCAGCCTCTAGGGAGAAATCTTCGTGTAGGCTTGGCAGTCCAGGCTTCCCTAGATTTCTTCTTCAAAGGAGGGACCTGCCCGAGTCGAAGGCCAGTACAGCCAACGCATGAACCTGTGTCACTGTCCTGTCTCGTTTCCAGCATGCTCACTGCCATTGCCACTGTTATATAAAAAAAAAAAAAGTATGAGACCAATGTCTGTGAGATGGCTCCCGGGGTAAAGGCACTTGCCACCAAGCCTGGTGAACTGAATTCTACCCTTAGGACTCACATGACTAAAGAGAACGCCAACTCCTGGAAGTCGTCCCCTTACCTCTGTTGTACCCCATAGCAATTGTTCCCATAGGTAAATAAATAGCAAATGGGAGCCTTACTACATGCAAAGGTTCGGCTTGGGAAGATGAAATTGTAGAGATGATCATAGTGTGGATGGGCTTAATGCCACTAACTGTGATCAAAATGACGATAATGGCAACTTCTATATTTCATCACAGTAAAAATTAAAATAGATGGGCTGGAGAGATGGCTTAGAGGTTAAGAGCACTGACTGCTCTTCCAGAGGTCCTGAGTTCAATTCCCAGCAACCACATGGTGGCTCACAACCATTTGTAATGAGATCTGGCGCCCTCTTCTGTATACATAATAAATAAATAAATCTTTTTAAAAAATTAAAATTGAGCAAAACAATTCTACTTGGTTATTAATTCCTTGTGATTATTGCCATCCTTAATTCAGCAGCTACATATAATATAAAACAGAGTGGAAACCAGGCTTCATGGCATACATCCCTAATCCCAGCACTGGGGAGGCAGATCTCTACACAAGTTCCAGGCCAGCCAGAGCTGCATAGTGAGATCCTGTCTCAGAAAACAATGAAAGTAGCCTGCATTTAATCCCAGCACTGGGGAGGCAGAGGCAGGCGGATCTGAGTTCCAGGACAGCCAGCCCTACACAGAGAAACCCTGTTTTGGAAAAAAACAAAAACAAGAAAACAAAAGTGAAGTGGGTCGGAGCAGGCCTGATCTGGGCTTGGTGGCATATACCTGTTATTCCAGCACCAGGAATCCAGAAGGCAGGAGGGAAACCAGGAAGGCGGAATCAGGATTGTACTTGAGGCCAGTGTGGGCTACGTAGGGAGACCTTTTTCTTTCTTTTTTTTTAAATTTATTTATTTTTATTTTATGTTTTATTTTATGCATTGGTGTTTTGCCATGAGTGCTGGGTCCCCTGGAACTGGAGTTACAGTTGTGAGCTGCCATGCAGGTGCTGGGAATTGAACTCGGGTCCTCTGGAAGAGCAGCCAGTGCTCTTAACCACTGAGCCATCTCTCCAGCCCTGTGAGACCGTTTCAAACAAAACAAAACATAAAGACAAAGAGGGGTTGGAGAGAAGGCTCAGCAGTTAAAAGAACTGACTTGTGTTCCAGAGGACCTGGGTTCTGAGCTCCAACATAGCAGCTTATAACTACCAATAATTAGTTTCAGGGGATCCAAAGCTTTCTCTAGCCTCCATGGCATCAGTCATGCATGTGGGGCATGGACATATAAGCAGACAAAATACTCATATTCATAAGATTAAAAACAAAAAAGAAAACACCAAAAAACCAGGAGCTATGAATGTAGCTCAGTGGTAAAGCATTGCCTAGCAACATGCACAGGCCTTGTGTTTAATCCTTATCACCAAAACACCATTTGACTAGCCACTGAAGGCAGGGGCTTCAATTAAACCCTGCCATAAGGTTGGTATTGGTGGCAAACACCAGCAATCTCAGAATTGAGGAGGTTGAGGCAGGGGTATAACCTTAAGTTCAAGGACAGTCATGGCTACATCACAGCAAAACCACAGCTCACAAAAACCAAAGGCCAGGTGTGGTGGTACATGCCTTTAATCCTAGCACTCAGGAGGCAGAGCAGAGGCAGGAGGATCTCTGTGAGTTGGAAGCCAGTCTGGTCTGTACAGCAAGTTCCAGGCCAGCCAGAGCTACATAGTGAAATCCTGTCTCAGAAAACAGAAGTAGCCAGGGTGGTGGTGGTACACGCCTTTAATCCCAGCACTCGAGAGGCAGACCCAGGCGGATCTCTGTGAGTTCAAGGCCAGCCTGGTCTACAGAGTGAGATCCAGGACAGGCTCCAAAGCTACACTGTAGTGGGTAGCCATTCCAGCCTTGACCTGGCAACCCCCATTGAGGCTTCAGTAAAGGTCATGCCTACAAGGTGGAGCTGAGAGAGGACATTGAAGACCCAGGATCCAAAGGAGAGGGAGCTCTTGGTGCCTGGACCCAGTAGAGTTCTCCAGAGAACACCACTGGACTGCACCATACCTTTGCCAGACCCTACAACCTACCTATCCCTTCATTTGTAAGTTACATTGCAAAATAAACCTCCCTTTTAACTACGTGGAGTGGCCTTAATAATTTCACCAATACTACATAGAGAAACCCTGTCTTGAAAACAACAAACAAATAAACAAAAAGCAAAAATAAAAACAAACAAACAAAAACCCAACCACCCCAAAGTGAATGGGCTCCTTATTCTGACAACACAGATGCCACCACAATGAACCTTAGAGGACTACATGTCACATGGCAGGGTCATAGTGTCTAACGCAGCATAGTACAGCAGAGGTGACCTGCCTGTGGTCTGGACTGGATTTATGGAGCCTGCAAACTGCCTAGAGCTCTCGGGTGGAAGGCAGTGATGGCAGGCAAGGAGGCAGCCACCAAGGTTGCCAGATTCCAGTCACATCTGGTCCAGTGGAGGGTCTATGCATGTCACACTCTAGGAGCTGGGAGGACTCACCTTGCCGCTATAATTGCAACTCTGTGTGGGCTGAGCAACAGGGCCACAACACCTTGTTGGTTTAGGGCAGTGGCTTCAGGGGCTCTGTACCCCCTGGGGGCAGGGCCCTGTTCCAAGGTCAGGAGGGTAGATAGAAAAAACAGGGCAGGCTCAACGTAACTACCCACAGCAGGAAGGTCAGACAGATCTTTATTGGGGGTAACTTTCCGACAATATAGACATCTAGGACAGGCATAGATACTGGAGGGGCCGGGGCGGTACATCTCCATGAGTCTCACTCCGCCTCAATCAGGCTCAGGCATGAAGGAAGCGGTTAAAGGCATTGTACGCTGACTCCAGATCGAAGAGCATCTGGCGAACCTGGGAGTCATCCAGCTCATCAGAGGCCGACATACCACTCAGGGTCTGCAGCCTAGGGACACAGGCACAAGTGTGTATGAACAGTAGGACTATAAAAGTCATCACGAGGCTCCCCCTGCTCAGGAAAGCAACTCACCATTGGCTGACTGTTTGGCGGCCCTCAAAGTCTGCAGGCAGGTGGCTCATTCGGTGCATGGTCTCCATTAGCTCCCGGAGGTCTGGTTGAATCTACAGATACAAGTGCCAAGCTGAGACCCTACCTACCTTGCTTTTGTTCCCCTCCACCTAGGCCCAGGTTCCCTGCCCAACTCCTGCACCTCGTCCATGGCGCGGATCTCCAGACGCAGCTTGTCCATGATTGTGATGAAGAGCTGGGGGGAGCATATGCATTAGGCATCTCTTTTTCAGTTGGGGTGCAGAGACCCTTTTCAGCTTATAGGCCTGTCACAAGGGCCGGGTTCCTGTCCATTTTTATCCCCACACTCTGTACTCTCGGCTCCTTTCTGCCTGAGAGCTACACCTTTGAAGACCTGCCTAGATTGACCTTTTAGGTGTACAGACATTTGGGGGGTCACAATCTGTGAGAGCAATGTGGGAATCTAGGGTACAGTCCTACACAGCTCCTCAATCCATGGCTCTGCCAGAGCAGATCCTGTGTTATGTTTCCCTTCACAGAATGGAACTCAGTCAGGTGGGGCTCAGGCTCCATGGATGCTTCTCCCCTCACTCACAGCTGAGGTGATCCCTCCCAGGTTACTGCTTAGCTCCAGAAATTCCACGAATACACACTCATGACAGACCCAGGCTGGTAGTCCCTCCCCCTAATCCCCACAGGGCCCTCCCAGGAGTTGTGGGACACACCGAAACTACATCTGCGATGCATCGGTTGAGATTGCCCTTGTCATCCTTGATAGTGATGGGCCGGTCCTCCTTGATGCGCTCCATGGCAAGTGGGCAGTCCAGCTGAGAACAGACATGGGTTTGGGGCATCATCAGGCCTCCAGGAGGCCAAGGAATCATCCCCATGTTCCACCACACCTTTCCTGCAGGATGGAGGGAAGGCTTGGCTCACTCACTCTGAACTTCCGGCAAAACTCGTCAATGGAGCTGATCTCTGAGCCTTGAACCTGTCGAAAGGCAGCTTTGTACTGGACCAGGAGCCTGGAGCATGCTGCAGTGTACCTAGGGAGAGGAGCCGGTGCTGCTGGAGACTGAGACCAGTCTAGCTTGGCTCATTGTGCTCTCCCTCAGCAAGCCTCAATGCAGTAGCTTTCATGGTAGGCTAGGAGGGCCAAAGGTCTCCTGATGGGTTTGTACATGAAGAGAGCTCTGGTCAAGAGCAGGGAGGTATGCCCTATTTATTATAGGGAATCTGTGTGGGCTGACCGGGAACTCAGCACAAGAGCCCAGATGTGTAGTGGATAGCCATCCCAGAAGCATTGGCCTGGAAGTTCCAACCCCCATTGAGGCTTTGTTAATGGTCACGCCCACAAGGCGGGGTGGAGGAGGAAGCGGAAGACCCAGGATCAAGAGGAGGTCTCTCTTTTGGTTCTGGGACACTGGACGCAGGAGGTAGACTGAGCAGAGTTCTCCAGAGAACACCGCCAGACTGCGCCATACCTTTGCCAGACCCTACAACCTATCCCTTCATTTGTAAGTTACCCCACAAAATAAACCTCCCTTTTAACTACGTGGAGTGGCCTTAATAATTTCACCAATACAGATGTCTACTCTGTTTGCCCTAGACCAAGGTGTCAGACCTCCCTTACCACTGGGCAGCTCCTGGTCCAGTCAACTGGCTTGTTATCTCTGAACAAAGCACCAGCATCCATGTTGGCTACCTAGACTGGACAGTGATACCTTAGACTATGCTGTCTCCAGGCTGCAGCTCACCTTCTGAAGTCAGAACCATACTCACCCTTACAGAGTGTCCCTGGCTGATATGGCCCTGAAGCTGGTATCTACCAGGAGCACCCTTAGAGCTGGAGCTCCAGACCTACATCTGTGCTGCCTACTGAACCCATAAGCTTCACAGAAGGGAGAAACATGCTTCTGAGGATTGGTGGCCATCAACATCTGAAGCCACGGGCTTGCTCACTCATTCGGGGTGACGCAGTCCTTGATGTATGCTTTCTCCAGGGCCTGCATTGTCTTCACCACGGCAAACAGCTCTGCCATGTTGTCATACCTAAGACAAAGGCATCCATCAGGCCACGGCTCCAAGGCAGGCAAGCCTCGGCATCTGGAACCTAGGGTAGCCAATTGCTGCTCTACAGCCATGGCACAATTCAGCCCACCTCTCTCACTCCATCCCTGGTAGATAATCCTCAGGCACTATCTCCCTAGCCTGACCTCATTTCCTCCCCAACCATTGGTGTGGCGGTGGGTTTGGAAGGAGACGGTTGGACCTGCCATGGAGGCTCAATGGGCGTGTGTGTGTGTGTGTGTGTGTGTGTGTGTGTGTGTGTGTGTGTGTGTGTTTGTGCTGGTGGCAGCTCAGATTTTTGACTTACTTCTCCCGTTCCCGAGCATTCTTGTACAACTTTACTTCCTGTTGGAAAAGTGGGCAAGTCAGTCAGCATCAATAGGTGGTTACTGAACCAGTGACAGCCACATGGTCTTTGCAGTGGCCATGGCCAGTTAAGCATCTACTACTCACCTCGTACAGCTCCGGCTTGTTCCCAGGGGCTGCAACAGAGCAGGCAGGAGCTGACAGGTGGTCACAAGATGGCCCCAGGGTGGTCCCATTTTAGCTACGTCCCTGAGAATGTCTCCCATGTCATGTCCCAAAGAGCTCAGAGGAAGCTACAGAATAGAGGTTCTAGCTTCACCTCCTACCAATATTGCCTCCAAGAGGCTACAAACTGAATGCTGGGGTTAACTCTCCACCCACAACAAGGTGATCATACTTTTGTCGATAGAACCACAATATGGTACAAATATAAGTCTGTTACACACTTCATAACCTACGGTTGGAGACCCAGAGATGCTCAGGATGCCAGAGGTTCTGCCACATTGAAGTTCATTATCTTTATTCAGCAGGGTACAGCTAGGCCCTCTGAATTCCACCATAAATGGCTTGCTCTGGCACTAGTCACTCCCCAAGGCCTATGAATATGAGATGGAGGTGGCAGTGTGGTCCTTTCCCAACAGCCCCTGTAGCAGAGAAAACCTGGGCCCCTCCATTTCCTTCCATCTTAGGCTACACTCACCTCCAATGCCAGGAGTAGCTGGGATCCCGTGAAACATCCTTCAGGCCCTGGCAGCTACAGCACAGAGACCTGGGAAACAAAGCCAACACTAACTCAAAGGGTCCCTTACACCTCAAGAACTGGGCTTTGTGGGGTCAGAGTCTTGTGAATAGCTTTCCTGCTCTCTAGAGAAACAACACAGGATGCTATGGGACTATCATGGGGAAGCCAGGCTTGGAGGATAAAAACTGAGAGAATGTGCCAGGGGAGTCCTGCCTAGAAGCTTGGTTAAGGTAGGGAAGAGCAACTGATAGAAGAATTGGGGTAGCACCTTGAGCTTGGAGGAAGGGTCCAGTGTTGCAACACCTTTCAATGATCTTGGACTGTCTAGGGCTCTGGGAGTGGGAGCAGAGAATGCTTTTACTGTAATTCTGTGGGAGCTACTGGAGGAATGAATAAAGGCAAGTTTGTTGGTTGATGCAGTCTAGAAATGGTGGAAGCAGGGCCCAGGGAAGGTCCTGTCTAGTTAGGAAGTTGATGTCAGTGGCTTAGCCAGTTAAAAACCCGCCTCAGGATTTGAAATGGGGTGAAGAGAAAACAAAAGCTCAGTGAAGGTAGGCAAACTGAGATGGGGTGGCCTGATGAGGAGCCTGAGCTACTGAGGTCGCAGGAGCTAGGAACAGCCAGCGGAGTCCCGGAAGAAGGGTGGATACGCTCACAGCCAGGGAAACCTGAGCTGAGCCAGGAATGCCACCTGACAGCGCCCACCGCCCACTGAGACACAGACCGCGTGGCAAGGGCCGCTGAGCCCAAAAGGAGACGGGATCGGGACATCGAGCCCAAAAGACCCCTTTGCTGCGGGACCTGGCCATAGCCACTGCGTACCTGGGGCGTTTGGAGGAGTCCCGGAGATGGCGACAGCAGCTCGGCGCTCGCTTTTTCAGCCTGCGCCTGCCGGGAAGCCCGATCGGCAGCTCGGCGCTCCCTCCTGCAACTTAAGCCTACGCACAGAGCAAGCCCCATCAGTGGGTCGGCGCTCGTCCTCTCGGCCTGAGCCTGCGCTCTGAGGCCGCAGCGGCTGTCAAGGATCTATTTCTCATATCATCCCTTTTCCCAGACAGCCACACGAAGGGGACAGCAGCTTAATTTATTAAGTTTCTTTTTTTTTGGGGGGGGGGGCAGAAACGACGGGGCCAGGGTCAGAGGCATTTAAAGAAGAGCTTGGGACCTTGGTCCAACGAGCATGCACCGGCTGGCAGTCTCTGACACACGGCGTCCCGGTCCCTTGTGCTCAGGTGTCTGCTGCACAACTGCAGCTCCTGCAGCTGCACGAAGATCTTGTCCCAGAGGTCGGAGTTCAGGGGTCCCTGGATGGAGCAGCCTGTGGGGGTGGGGAGGGGGAGCAGGGAGAGGTAGGTTTAACTTGCAGGCAGGCTTTTCAGCCGCACACTCAGGAGGCGTGGTGCTCATGATCTACCGCAGAGCCTACATTTTGGCTTGACCCGACAGAAAATGTACTCAAGCGGGCTTTGAACACCTGTACACTGTGGGCCCGAGGCTCTCTGGAGGCTACCGAATGCCAGGACTTGATCATTAATTAGCCCAGAGATCTCAGTAGGCTTAGGACATCAGGGAGCTGTCTGAAAGGGCACAAGTGTCAGAAATACCAGTGTGTAGGAAGCAGGGGGTAAAGCACAGGACGACCACAGGGGCTTGCTCCCCTGTGCTCAGGTTTTCTCACATTTTCAGCTGAGCAAGGCAATGCCTGGCCAGTCTACCAGGTATACCTGTAAGCGGGAGAATGCCTTGGTGTAGCAAAACAAGCTCCCTTACCAGTAGGCAGGGTTTGAGTAATCCCTCCTGCCAGGAAGGAGGAAAGAGAGAGCCCTTTAGTGGAGCTTGTGCCACCCTGGATTCCATCCATCTTCCTGCCGACAATAATGAGGAAGTAACTCTTGTTGTAAGTGACAATGGTTTGCTACTCTTTGGCCCAGAGAACCCTACATAACCATGCAAATCAAGAGGTTCAAATCTTCCTATTCATTTTAAGAACACCTGCGAAACTGCCTAGGCCTTCAAGAGTATGCATGCACACCGGAAAAGCCACCAAGTATCTGGAAGACGGCACTTTAAAAAAAAGCAATGTGTTGCCGGGCAGTGGTGGCGCACGCCTGTAATCCCAGCACTCGGGAGGCAGAGGCAGGTGGATCTCTGTGAGTTCGAGGCCAGCCTGGTCTACAGAGTGAGTTCCAGGACAGCCAGGGATACACAGAGAAACCCTGTCTCGAAACACCCCCTCCTCCAAAACAAAGCAATAATGTGTGCTGTCCCAAAGGTCTAATGGTGGAGTCGGAAGGTGTTTGCCAGGCCAAACAGTGGTGTTGGACACAGGGTCATGGTCTCAGTGAACTTTAGATGTAGATTCTCTAGTCACAAAGCAGCTAAGATGCACTGCACTGTGGATTAATCCATACATGAGCTCCCACTGCCTCAATGACATGATCCTCACTGAAAAGGAACAAACTGTTTCTAGCCAGGAGGCTGCACAGAAAAAGACAAAAGAAAAATTTATGACACGGGCTGGAAAGATGGCTCAGAGGTTAAGAGCACTGCTTGCTTTTCCAAAGGTCCTGAGTTTAATTCCCAGCAACCACAAGGTGGCTCACAACCATCTGTAATGAGATCTGGTGCCCTCTTCTGGCCTGCAGGGATACATGCAGACAGAACACTGTATATATAATAAATAAATAAATCTTAAAAAGAAAATTGTTAACTGCAAAAGTTAAAAAAAAAAAATTTATGGCGCAAGAGTAAATTCAGCATAAAATAAATGCGAATGGGGGACTGGAGAGAGAGAGCTCAATGGTTAAGAGTACTTGCTACACCCCCCTCCTGCCCCCCCCCCCCCCCAGGGTTTCTCTGTGTAGCTTTGTGCCTTTCCTGGAACTCACTTGGTAGCCCAGGCTGGCCTTGAACTCACAGAGATCCGCCTGCCTGCCTCCCGAGTGCTGGGATTAAAGGCGTGTGCCAACACCGCCTGGAGAGCATTTGCTGTTATTGCATAGGGTTCCCTGAAGCCCCGTGGTCAATCACATTTATCAGTAACTCCAGTTCCAGGGTTACCAGACGCACACATGGTGCACATGCATACACACAGGCAAAACACTCATACAAAGAAAAGAAAAATAAGCAAGTCTTTTTCTTATTTGTTTTGAGACAGGGTGTCTATGTAGGCCTAGCTGTCAGCTAGTTTAAATTCTGGTATTAATGGCACACACCACTATGTCTTACACAAAGTAAGCAATTTTTTTTTTTTGAAAGTTTTTAAAAATAAATGCAAACAGGGCTGGAGAGATGGCTCAGTGGTTAAGAGCACTGGCTGCTCTTCCAGAGGTCCTGAGTTCAATTCCCAGCAACCACATGACGGCTCAAAACCATCTGTAATGAGGATCTGGTGTCCTCTTCTGGCCTGCAGGCATACATGCAGACAGAACACTGTGCATAATAAATAAATCTTTAAAAAAAAAAAAAAGCAAACAAAAGAAAAGGAATGAAGAAATTTACCTATGGAAATTAATGCTTTTTTTTTTTTGTAATTTATATAACTTTATTTAATGTGCATTGGTGTGAAGGTGTCAGATCCCCAGGAACTGGAGTTACAGACAGTTGTGAGTTGCCATGTGGGTGCTGGGAATTGAACCCAGGTCCTCTAAAAGAACAGCCAGTGTTCTTCACCATTGAGCCACCTCTCCAGTCCTGGTCCTTAATGCTTTTTGTTGTTATTGTTTTGTTTTGTTTTTCAAGACAGGGTTTCTCTGTGCACAGCACTGGCTGTCCTGGAACTTGCTTTGTAGGCCAGGCTGTCCTGAAACTCACAGAGACCCACCTGCCTCTGCCTCCTGAGTGCTGGGATTAAAGGAGTATGCCACCACTACTCACTATTCCTTAATGCTTTTTATTTTCTTTAAATTTTTTTTTTCAGCCAGGCAGTGGTGGAGCATGCCTCTAATCCCAGCACTTGACAGACAGAGGCAGGCAAATCTCTGAGTTCAAGGCCAGTCTGGTCTACAGAGTTAGTTCCAGGACAGCCAGGGCTACACAGAGAAACCCTGTCTGGAAAAATCAAAACAAACAAACAAACAAACAAACAAACAAATGAAGTTCGTTTGTATGTATACTGGTGTTTTATCTGCACGTACACCTGTGTACCATGTGAAATCAGTCTGCCTGCAGAGGCCAGAAGGTAGCTTCAGGTCCCCTGGAACTGGAATTATGGAGATTGTGAGCTACCAAGTGGGTCTGAGAATGGGAGTCCTCTGGAAGAGTAGTCCGTCACTGCTGACCATCTCTCCAGAGTCTCTCTTTTTTTTTTGGAAACAGGGCTTCAGTATGTAGCTCAGGGCATGTTTGAAGGCGTCTGCCTCAGCCTCCCTAGTACTGGATGACAGGTAGGAGCCGTACCTGGTTCCTTCCTGCTGTATTCTGAGCAACAGGACAGAGGCCGTCTCACCTTGCCCCCAGTTACACCACAAGCTGCCTTTCACCATCACAGTCTCTTAGAGCCTGGCTGGTGGCAGTGACCGCCTCTTCCTCTGGCAGGTCCCTGGAAAGTAAGTCCTGCGTTAGGTGAGGCATGGCAGGGGTCGCTGTGGCCTCTAGCTCTTACCTGACAAGCCAAGGAAGCTGAGGCCTTGGGGCCGCTCTTGGAGGGCAGATAAGAGCTCCTCCAGACTGGCACAGCTGACCTCAGGGTTGGCAGACAAGTCCAGAGAGACAAGCGAGGGGCAGCACGGGAGACATCTGGAATAACATGGGAAGTGAAGGGATGAGCTGTCGGGAAAACCGTAGTTTTTTTTACTAGGGAAGGCTGACCCAGACAAACCCACAGGTCTGCGAGCCAGGGACCATGCCTAGCAGACTCTGCTTCAGCTTGGCGCAGGCATGACCTCTACAGCACCCGTCTGGGGCAAGACTGAAATGGCCAGCTCTGGACAACTCCTGATACTGCCCTGAAAGACAGCCAAAGGCTCTAGGAGCATGATGGGAGGAGGGGGAGGGGCATTTTACCAAGGAAAACAAAGGGTAGACCAGAGAGAAAAGTTCTCGAATGAGAGAGACTTAGGAGGGTTAATATGCCTGCCAGAGTCATCCCTGGAGACATTACCTGACCCATCTCCCCTGGCCCTGGATTGTTCACATCAGGCTCCCTCACAGGACAGTACGTGGCTAAGGGATGGTATGTTACCTGCTCAGTTCTCTCACAGCCTTGTCACTCAGGTAGTTTGCAGACAGGGTTAGGTGGGTCAGAACACAGCCTTCCTGGACATAAGCACAGAGCAAAAGGCCATGCCTAGTGGGCACCTATCTGCCTTCCTCCGGGCAAAGACCCATACCCAAGAAGGCTGTTTGGAGATGGAAAGGAAACACCTCTCTTCTAGGCTATGGGTTATAGATGCTTTGTAAAGATCACAGGGGTGGGTTGGAGAGATGGCTCAGTGGTTAAGAACACTGGCTGCTCTTCCAGTGGTCCTGAGTTCAATTCCTGGCACCCACATGGCGGCAGCTCATAACTGTAACTCTAGTTCTTGGGAATCTGACACCTTCACACCTATGCAAATAAAGTTTAAAAAAAAAAAAAAAAAGGATCACAGGGGCCTGGTGTGTTCCTTGGAACTTGTCTGAAAGAACAACAGCCTTCTCCCAGGAGTCTGTGGGTGTTTCCTCCCAACCCACTAGCCCTTTCCTCAGACTGCACACCACTGCATGGTTTCAGCTGTAGGGTTTTGGGCCTATAATGAACAGAACATTGTGTTCTGGTTTAGTGGTCCCCTCCATACCTCATACCTTGGTCAAGTATTTGACAACAGGCTCCACAAGACTCAAGTTGCTCTTGCTGGCTGCCACGGAACTAAGCTCCAAACGCAGGAGGGCACGGGCCGGTAAGCTCTGCAGCACCCTCGCCAGGGCTGGGGCACCAAGCGTATTATAAGACAAAGACAAGGTCTTCAGGTGTTCAGCGTCTGTACAGTGCAAGAACTTTCGTCAACTCATGCAGCTACCCATTGCCCTTTCCCTGCCCTAAGTTCTGACCCCAGAAGCCTCATGAAACCTTTAAAGAAACTGTTACCCCTGAATTTTGTATGGGGAGACTGAGAAGCAAAGGCTTGTGTCCAGTCTCCTGAACCCAGTTTCCCCCATTTCCCATGTCTGGCTGCTGGGGATGAGGCTCTGGGCCAGGACATCTGTGAATGGAGATCAGGACAGTGCTTTGACCATGGCCACCTAACCCAGGCCCCTCCCTCTTCTGGGTGGCCCCAGTTCACGGCCCTCTGGACTGGGGCAATGTCACTGAATCAGGGGGCTCATAAGGAAATTGCCTCAGGAAAGTAGAAAGCTTAAGCCATAGGTGTAAAGGGACTTTGAGGGCAGACATGGCCTCTCTGAGACTCTATGTGTGGTGTGTGGAGACTCGGATGAGTCCTGAGAACGGCTAAAGCTGGTTAAGAACCAATTTCTGCTGGAGCCCCAGCTAAACCCACATGTATACCTGGGTGCCAAAAGGAACTGGTCCTTTCCTCAGAAGCCAGGTCCTTGTATCCTGGGGCCCCTCTGCTCAAGGTCCTAATGTTCTCAACACTGGGCTCAGGGAATACACTTAACTGGTCATCTTACCTTGGAAGGCACTACCCAGAGCAGCCTGGTGGCTCTGAAAGGAGCTGGGGCTGAAGTCACAGGCTTGTAGGCGCAGGGTGCTGAGCATGGGGCAGGCCCGCAGAAGGGAGGCCAGGGCCTGGCCACAGCCATCTCCTAGTGGATTCATGCTTAAGTCCAGTTCCTCCAAGTTCTATAGAAGGTATGGGTTGGGCACCGAGTTCCCAGATATCCCTGGGCTCACCTCCCCACAAAGAGTCTGGTATCTATATGGGTCCTATTCAAGGGCCAAGTACTGCCCAGCTCTCCAGCCGCACCATATCACCTATGAGTGGCTCAATGGGAATACTAATGCCTTGCAGTTGATGGCCCTCTGTACCCTGGGTCTTTACCTGTAAAGCAGCTTGGCCTGAGGAGCCTTCAACAAGCTGGCGCAGACCTTCCTGGCCCAAGTGATTGGAAGAGAGATCAAGGAGGACCAGGTTAGGCATGGTGCCCAGGGTAGCCAGCAGCTCAGGAGCACACGCATCACCTAGTCGGTTCCCAGCAAGGCGCAGCTCCCGGAGCATTGTGTGTAACTTGAGGGCCCGCAGCAGGGGTGTGAGCTGGGCTTGGCCCAAGGCCAGGGAACAGGCACTAAATGAAGGGCTTGAACTTTGGTGCTCCATGGCCTGCAGTACTTGCTGGTGCTCCCCTGAGAAGAGAGATATAGGGTCGCCAGGGTCAGAGCTTGAACCTGCTCTCGAATCCTGCAGGCAAAGTTAGTGGCCCAGGAGGTAATACTGAGTACTGACCCCATTCCTACAAGCCTTGGATTTAGTGCAAGTAGCTTGCACATAAATCTGGGGGGTTCTGATCTCCCTCAGCCATACTCACACCTTCCAGTCTTGGAAACAAGCTTCCTGGTGACCTCCAGCCCCGCCTAGGCTTTACCTGTGACTTGGGTTGCTTCAGGAACTCTCATTCCAAGAACCCATGATCTTAGAACTGTCTGCTCCTGCCTGTCACTCACATGTGTGAGTGTAACAGGTATAACGCTTGGAGGAGAGTTGGGTTTCTCCAGACACGGGCATGTGCAGGGTAGATGAAGATTACCTGTCCAGCTCCTCTTGCCTAGGCCTCCAAATCTAAGGCAGGGCTAGCTCACCTTGCCCCAGGCTCTGGCAGGCTCTGCGGTAGCGGTCAGTTAGCGGGGGAAGGTCCCATGAAGTGACTTCAGCCAACACCTAGGATGTATATCTGGTGAGCGGCCCCGAAGAACCTGGTAACAGGGGTAAGTAACCTGTACCCACGGCCCTGGCCCTGCTGCTCACCTCATCATTACTCTGCAGCACATCGGGGATGGGGTCCTGTGGAGCCAACAGGGCTCCATCCTTCCGTAGGGTGAGCCTTGGAAGTAGCCCACAGGTTTGGTAGTAGCGCTGGGCAGCTTGTTCTGCTAGCCAAGCCACAGAGTGGACGTCACTGCTACAGAGAAGAATGGCATGCTGAGCCCAGATGCCCTGGGGTCCTGCTGTGGTGCCTAGCATCTCCAGCTCGTTCACCTGGCACTCCCAATCCTCCTCCGGATAACTAGCCTCTTATCTGGGCAGCCCAACAGACTACCTGCTCTTCTGGCCATTTCTAAGGCCCACAGAACCTTCCTAGGCTGTGTTAAGGATCCCTGGGGCGCAAAGGAGTAGGTGCCAAATCAGGAGTCTCTCTCACACATCCCATCCTGATACACACACAAGGGTGCTGTGTGCCCTACTGCTGATAGCCCAGGCAGAGCTGCATGACAGACAGAAGAGTCTGGGAATAGGAGAGGGCAGATGCCTTACCTGTGTGGGACAGGGATGAGGAAAAGGTTATCCTGAATTTGAACTCGAACCCGGATGGGAGGAGGCTGGACCAGAAGCTAGCAGGTAAGGACAGAGGGAGGGGATGGTCAGAAAACAGTTTTCTACCCCGACCTGTCTCAAGCTGGAAAGACAATGCTTATGTACCCACCAAAGGCTGGCCTGCTGTGCAATTTTCCCTGTTGGGTCCCGAGGTCCTAGGCACGCTGAGGTTCTCTGGAGACTCTGCAGCCAGGCTGCCATCTCTGGCTTTAGTCCGTGTACCCCAACCATCAAGACATGTCAGGCGACTCTGCTTGCCACGATTCCGGCGTCTGACAGGCTCATAGTCTGACCCTGAGGTACTGGGCCTGTTGCTATGGGTCAGAGGTGTATCTAACTCCAGCCACTCCCCAGCCAGGTATTCCTCCTCAGGAATGAGCGCTGCCTTGGGGACAGGGACTTCATCTGAGCCACGAGGCAGGCTAGGTACCAATCGACGGCTCTGGGCACTACCTACTCCTCGGATGGCTGCTTGGTAAGCAGCCCGGCCAGCACTTGAGGCTATCGCTCTACTTTTGGATGACAGGTCAGGTGTCTGGGCTTCATCCTGCTGTGCTTTGGTAGAATGTCTCAGTCTTTTCTGAGATGGCCTGCAGGGACCCATGCTGTCCTCCTCGTCCTCTGAGCTGCTACTGCTACAGGTTGGCCTGTGCCTAGTCCTTCGAGGTCTGGACACAGCAGACACAGCTTCCTCCAGAAAGACCTCAGCAGGGGCTGGAGAGGCCTCTGGAGGTCTAGGGGTACACCGGGAGGGTTCCGGACAGGGGCTTGAGGTGGGAGAGGTCTCAGGGTCAAAGAGATGGTTACTTGGAATGGTCTGGGGTGCAGGGGAGCCATGGAGGGCTGAAGAAGACAGAAAAGATCATGAGACAGGAACCCACCTCTAGGGCTAGAGACAAGGAGAGGCAGAGGAGGCCCTGCTTACCTTGGCCTGAGGAGGCCATCTGGAGCCTCCTCTCCATGGACGCCGCCTTCTGTCTTGTCTCAAGGTCAAGGTCCCTGAAGTACAGCTTCACCCACTGCTGCAGTGTCTCCAGTGGGCTGAGGCCCTAGGTGGCACTTAGGTGAGCAAGGGAACAAGACTCCATTACAGCCCCTGCTCTCCCTGCCCATGCCCTGGCTCACCTTCCTGGTACGGAGAGTTACAGATGCCCCTCGCTCAATGAGTAGTTCCGCTACCTCAAAGTGGCCACAGTTGAGGGCATCATGCAGGGGGGTGATGCCATCACACCCCTGGCCACCTGGGTCATCCACTGCTGCTCCGTGGTCCAGAAGGAAGCGGACGATCTCTAGGGGCAAGAACACGCGTACTCAGTTCCCTGTACCATTCCCACTTACCTCCTGACTCACATGTCCACCACGTGCTTGGCCTGACCCTGCTTACCAAGATGCCCATAGTTGCACGCCTCATGTAGAGGTGTCCAGCCGCAGTAGTCTCGGGGATTCAGAGGATGGCCCTAGGATCAAGGAAAGATGTGTCCTGGCCCTGGTCCCAGCAGAGATGGCTTGGTGGTTGGGACCTGTCCCAGAACCCAGAGTGGGCCTCCAAGCTCTACTCCTTGGTATAACGCTCTTTCCCTCTTTAGGTATTATAAAAGAAAAAGGCGAGGATGTGCCTGCCCCTCCCAGTGCCTCCCTGGCTACACTATCGTAGTAGACTCCTAGGCCATGTGCCATCCTGTGCCTTGGTACAGATAATGCCTGACTACAGGGCTTGGGGCAGGAGGGAGGATGCCAGAGGTCTCAGTCTGTTAGCCATTCCTGTCCTGGCTTGAGCAGCCCATTCATCCACAGCAGGGATGCTACACAGAGATGCTACGTGGCATCACATCTCTTTTTAAAAACAAGCAATAAAGGAGATATTGCCTGGGTCCACAGCTCCCTGAGGAAGCCAGGGCTCAATGGTCTCTCAAGTGATTTTGACCCACCTGCCTCACAAGATCCTGGACGCGGCGCAGTTGGCCTTCAATGCAGGCTCGGTGCAGCAGGGTCTCTCCCATGTCATTGCGCCGGTTCCACTGTAAGAGCAGTTGCCCCGACATGGGGCAGAAGTGTGAGGGGCAGGAGTGCTGCTGGGTACAGTGCTGCCAGGCAACAGGGAGGCTGGGCGTGTAGTCCTCACCTTGTTTACCTTCCGACGGCCCAGGCAGCCCTGAAGCTCCTCATCTTCCTCCAGCTGCTGAGACAGGCTGTCAGCATCATCCTCTAGAAGAGTAAGTTCACTGACCTTTACCTAGAGCATACTATCTCCCCTGACTTCTAAGGCAGAGCAGCCAGAAGTTGGAAGGTAGAACTCTGGAGTCTGTGTACTCTGAAGCCAGGTAAGCGGACTCCCAGCCCAGCCCAACTCTACCAACAGCCCGCTCAGGTATTATTTGTTTGTTTATTGATTTTATGGTTTTTCGAGACAGTGTTACCCTGCGTAGCCCTGGCTGTCCTGGAACTCAGGGATCCACCGGGCTCTGCCTCCAGAGTGCTGGGATTAAAGGTGTGCGCCACCGCTGCCCCAGCCTACTTCTGTCTCATTACTCCACTACACACGGGATGAAGAAAGGGGGTTACCATTCTGCCCTGCAGATCAGGCTCCATTACAGACTTTCTCTCTGAGGAAGCACCCTTGTCCGGGTAAGTCACCTGCTTCGGCCTGCTGCCTTGTGTGTTACTGGCTTCTTGGTTTTCCCCATCTCTAGCTATTCTTGCCAGATGCACCTCACTAAGCATCCCTCCTGGCATCCTCTGGCCCTTCTTAGAACTCTTTCCTTCTCTGCTCTCTCTTGTGGCTGTGGCTACCAGCTGAACAACACTCCCTGAAGTTGAAGTACTTTAAATATACCAATATTCAACCCAACTCATCCTCTTTAAGACATGGCCCAAACTCCCAAGTACTGAGGCTCTAGCCCTGTAAGTTCACACCTGAAGTCAGGCTTTCCTACAAATCGAATCCACAAACCACCCGGCTGGAAATCAGCCCTCAGCTCCACGGCCTCCTTCCTGCTTTGTCCCATATAGCCAAGACACTCTTATTTCTAACACTGTACCACCAGACCCCTCAACACACAGGCCTTGAGTTCCAGGAACAGGAGACAGCAGATGGATCACTGTCAACACTGTTGGAAAGCCTCATGTGAGGAGCCACAGCACGGGGCCCCAGGCACAGTCACCCCCCCATAAGGCCATCCATGACACACCATCTCACATCCCCTGGACACACACTTCTCCTAGGACCATCTTCCTAGGCCTTGACCCCAAACAGCCTTTCCTGTCTGATGCCCACTCTGCCTCTGAGCAGTAATGTCCTCAGAGAGCTTCTGACTACTATGTCCCACGTTCCATGGAAGCTGCCAGCCTCCTCCATTCACTCCCGCAGAAGAACTGATTGCCCTCCCTAACTTTGGCAGGCTCCATGGAGACACATCTCCAGTACACACCAGTCCACCCCCGCCATCATCTCAGAGCAGAGCCGGCAGAAAAGGCACGTGTAGCACATGGGGCAGCATTTGGCCCTCACCGCTCTCTGAGAGCTCCAGATCACTGGTCTCCAGGGCCTCACTGGCTTCTTCTTCCTCTTCTTCCTCCTCCTCCTCTTCCTCTGTGCCTTTTGCCATACTCAATTCCTGCAGTTTAATTTCGGTGCCAGGGGCTTCTCGGGGCTGCAACTTTAGTTGCATGGTATAAAGGTGCTGTAAGATCTGCCTCTGAGGAGCAGAGATGTGCAGTTCAGGAACAAGCAGGACCACAGAGAGCAACGAATGCAAGCAAAAACAGGAGGATCCTAAGTTCAAGGCCAGCTTGAGCATCTTAGTGAGACCGTCTCAAAATGAAACAACAAAAAAGGGGCTAGGGATATACAGGTCACAAGTAAGGTCTTAGGTTCAAAAGCCAGAGAAAAAAGCTGGACTTATTTTGGGATCCAATGGTGGTAGGGTGGGCTCTTATACCTGCAGCTGGAACCGCTGGGCCTGCTGGGCACAGCCAAAAGCCTTCTGGAAGCATGGTGCTAGCAGTTCATATGCGTCCCCAGCTTCTTCACGTGACAGTGCAATATTGAACCAAGTCTTAGCTTCCTGGAGCAGAGAAAGAAAGGCAAGGTTGATGGCTGCCTAGCACACCCAGCTGGCCAGCCATAAGGTGGCTTCCCTTAGCTGGTCACACGAAACTGGAAGATGTGCTTTGTTCCTGCCCTAGCTCCAACTGACAGCCCACGACAGTCCTTGGAAGGAACAGCTTTCCAGGGGAAGCATCCACTCACACACACACACCCCACACCCCCCGCTGGAGAATGGTGGGCTCAAGGCAGAGCCACAAAAATACACCCAGGGACAAGGGCATGTCACCTCCAGGGCATTGCCCTTTCGTAGCCTCAGCTCCTCTTCATAGTGGTGCACAGCCTTGCGGTGATCCTTCATGTCTCCCAGGGTGGTGGCCAGGGATACATGGATGACGGCCAGCTCGACATCTGGCCTGTTCAGCAGCTCAGCAAAGCCCAGCTAGGAAGCCAGCACAGTAAGGCTCAGAACCACTTCATATATTGCTGGCACTTTCCTCCCATCCCATGAGGGGGCGTGGTGCTCACCTGCTTCTGGTAAGCCTCTAATGCCTTTGGAAAGTCACCCGCCTTGGAGAAAAGGTCCCCCAGTTGTTCACAGATAGCCATGGCACGTTGAGGATCACTGCCCTCGGCCTCTTCCAGATGCTGCTGCAGCTGGATCACTGCCAATACTGATGGAAAAAGTCTTGTGTGAGGGGGCAACACAGCACAGGGCCCCAACCACAGCCTACCCCCAACAGCCATATTCCCTTAGGCAGGGAGCCTGGGAGCAGGGGCAAGTGCCTCCATGTGACTATTGGTAAAAGGGGGGTGGGGGAACTGACTGACCACTTGAGACTTTTGAAGGTTAGAAGAGCAAGGATGAGGACTATATAGAGAAACCCTTTCTCAGAAAGAAAGAGAGGCTAGAGAGTGGCTGGTGATTAAGACTCTTGCTGATGAACTGGATGTGGTGACACATACTCTTAATCCCAGCACTCAGAAGGCAGAGGCAGGCGGTCTCAGCTTTTGAGGCCATCCTGGTTTACAGAGCAAGTTCCAGGACAGACAGAGCTACTACACAGAGAAAGCCTGTCTTGAAAAACACAAAATTTCCTCTATAGAAGATAGCAGATTTTAAAAATGTATTTTTAAAAAGTATTCATTTTCTGTGTATGAATATTTTGTCTGCATGTATTTCTGTGTACCATATGTGTTGTGGAATATTATTTTAACTAGACAAAGATGTGTTACATTTGTTTGTGCTGCAGAATGTTACTTTAACTGTATAAAGGTGTGTTACATTTGTTTATGCTACATTTGTTTAATGATGTGAGGATGTGTGTTTAATTATGGAAAGATGTGTTGCTGTTTTACCTTGCTGCCTAAGGCACCTGATTGGTCTAATAAAAAGCTGGACAGCCCCCCCCCCCCAAAAAAAAAAAAAAAGCAGAGCAAGGATGCTTAACAGCCTGGTTTGAAGATCTGAACACACTGGCCATCACTGTTGGTTTCTGGGCTACAGCATGCCACCTATGTGCCCATTTGTTAACGCTGCTTTGTGACAAAGCCTCAGTCAGTTTTCCACACACCTTCTAGTGCCCTAGACACGCTGTGCGGCAGGCTTGGACAAAAGCAAGGGTCTTCAATTGGCAGAAGTCTGCCCTTGCTGTCAGAGGCCCATGTTTAAGTTGCCACTTCCCCAAGAACATAAGCTTGGGTCTCTCCTGCTGGGAGAGCAGGGCCCTTCCCCCACCCCTGGGGCTCAGTTTCAGGCCTCCATGTAGCCTCACCATACTTGAGACTCTGACAGACGGCCGCTCTCTGGGCAGGCTTCTGGGAGCCCAACCTATAGGCCTTCTTCAGGGATCGTTTGGCAGCCAGGAAGTCCCCCAGATCTTGGAGAACCTGGGAAGAGAAAAAAAGTGAGACACATAGACTCCCTCAGGCCTAAGCTGAAGCAGGTGGAAACAGGAGAGATACCTGGGACAACACCATGCAGCATTCACTCTCCATGAACTTCATCTTCCTAGCACGGGCACACTCCCGGGCTCCCTCCAAGCAGCGCATGGCCTGAGAATGCTGCCCTCCGCGCCAGTGGATGGCACCCAGGTTGTATCGGGCCCGGAACAGATCTTCATAGAGATGGTTCTGCCTGTGGAGGATGGGGTGACAGGAGCTCAGAGTGCACCATGTCTACCAGTTTTGGAACAGTGGACAATGAAACACCTATGATGCTACTGATGCTCAGCTAGGCCACAGCCTGACTATGCTGCAGTGTCAGGCCTAAACCTGCTTCCCTCAGCCTGCAGCATAGATGTAAATGGAAAAGGAACAACTCAGACAAGCTGTCCTCTTGGAAGGATCCCTCTTGGGATGGGGTTGGTGCCTCACTCAGCAAGAAAGATGCTCTTCTTGAAGTAGTCATTGCACAGGTCTGTCTGCTTCAGACTCTCAAAGGTGAGGCCCAGGTTGAGGTAGAGCCGAGTCCTCATCTCGCTCAGTTCTCGCTGGGTCAGTATTCCTGGAAGAGAGCAGGTCTAGAGACTCAGCTGCCTCCTCTGGAGGTGGGGTTTTCAGGTACTCCTATTCTTTATCCCAATTAGTATTGAGGGAACCAATAGTCTGCTGCAGACAGTATACACAGAAATAACAGATGCCCGATGAGTTCAAGCTGGTAATCAACACAGACTTTGGGAAGAGAGGGCCCAGAAAGCAGGACATGGGAAGAGTCCAGGGAAAGGGCACCTACCCTCTAGTTTCTCATCCACAATAGCTAAGCTCTTCTCAAAGGCAGCCTGGGCCTGCAGTAAGGCATCTCTTGACTGGCAGTGGTCATACACATCTAGATGGGTACGGCCAATGGTGGCCCAGGCTCTCTGCAGCTCGGTGTGGTTGGACAGGGAACCAGCCAGATCCAGGTAGAGATGCTGGTGCTAGGGTGGGAAAGAGAAGCTTTTGAAATGATCCCACTTTTAGCAAACCCAGAAGTCTGACCCCAGGGGAAGCTACCCTTGTACAAGAGAACCTTCTGTTTCCCAAATTTCGACAGAGTTGGCTATGCACATGTCGTCGTATCTGTGCCAAGGACTGTCTACGGTGACAGCTCCCCTGCCATGCCTGTAGCCAGCCAGTGCTGTCAGGCCAGACCACTAAGGGCTGCCTGAAGTGTTGCTCCCAACAGCAGTGGGTCCTGAGTCTTCCTCTTTCCACAGAGCAAAAGCCATAGTTCCTTCATAGTTCCGGTTGTCACATTCATGCCCCCAGTCCCCTACCAAGAGCCAGGCAGCACCCGGAGCAGGCATAAGGGTATGGCTGACTGCCATGTCAGCTATTGTGGGATACTTATTTGCATACTGGCCCTCTCTCCACAACAAGAAGACCCCAGAAGTGCAGGCCCTGTACCTTCAGAGCCGCAGAGTAATTCTCCATCTCGGCCAGCCGTTCTCCGATCTTGCGGTGGGCCACTGCGCAGCCTAGGGTGTCCTGGACGCTCTCTAGCAGATGTAGCTCTTGCTGGTGCTCCTCCAAAGCTTCTGTGAAGCGGCCTGCCGGAAGAGGGGACCGGAGTGCTCAAGGTGCGACATCACCCAGTCCGTCCCCAGCCGCCAGTCCGCCCTCTCACCGCTCGGGCTCACCGTGGCCAGCCAGCAGCTCCCCCAGCTGGTGGCAGTAGACCGCCTCCTCGCGCAGCTGCCCATTCCTCTGGGCCCTGGCTTTGGCCTTGCTCAGCTCTGCCGGGAGGAGAGGAGGATCAGGGCTGACCCGGGAACCGATCCGCACCCTGCGCTCCCGACACGCACGCCCCAAAGTACTCACGGCGAAGCTCCTGTTCCAGAGTCATAGTTACCCAGCTATTACCGCCGCGAAAATCTAGACTTCCCGCGCTTCACTGGGACCACGCCCATTTACCTCGCTCCACCCCCAACACGCAGGCCCCACCCAGTCTATGGAGCGTATGTCTAACTCCGCCCCTTCGGTGGTAGACGTGCCCCAGCGCTTGTTGGAACCGGTAGTTCTACCCGAGGCCTCCTGGGAGCTGTAGTCCGGTCGGCTCAAGCAAGGTGCAATCAGGGAGCAGAATTTGCGCAGGGTTTTCCTGGCGGCAGGCAATGTAGGCACCTAGATAGGCGATGTCCTTATTTAGAGACCCCTTCGGGTGGGTTCCCAGGACTACAGCCAACCTGTGGACGGCACGACTCTGCTGTCCTGGAGTCTACCTGCCTGTTTTTTCTTTTAAATAATTTATTTAACTTATTTATTTTGTGTGCATTGGTGTGAAGGTGTCAAATTCCTCCAGAACTGGAATTACAGACAGTTGTGACCTGCCATGTGGGTGCTGGGAATTGAACCCGGGTCTTCTGCAAGAGCAGTCGGTGCTGAACCATCTCTCCATCTCTGTCTCTTTGTCTCTCTATCTCTCTGTCTCTGTCTCTTTCCCCTCTCTCTCTCCTCTCTGTCTCTCTGTCTCTGTCTCTCTCTCTCTCTGATTTATTAGCTGGAGCCAGGCAGTGATGCCTTTAATCACAACATTCAGGAGGCATAAGCCGGTGGATCTCTGAGTTCAAGGCCAACCTGGTTTATGGAGCAAGTTCTAGGACAGCCAGGGCTACACAGGGAAACCTCGTCTTGGAAAAAAAAAAAAGAGAGAGAGAGAGAGAGATTGATTTATTTTCTGTATGTGCTTTACTTACACGTATGTATGTGCACTTCCAAGTGTGCTGGGTGCCAGTAGAAGCGTGAAGAAGGCGTCTGATTCCTTGGGACAGGAGTTACAGTGGCTTGCAAGTCATAATTTTTTTTTAAGAACAGGTGCTTACTATATAGTTCTGTGCCACCACACCTAGCTTGTAAGTTTTACCTTTAAATTTTTAAATTATTTTATCTGTATGGATATTTTGCCTGTATGTGTGTCTGTGTACCATGTGTGCCTAGTGCCCATTGAGGCCAAAAAGAAGGCATCACCTGGTACAGGGGGCTGGAGGAGATAGTTCAGCACTGGCTGCTCTTCCAGAGGACCAAGATCAATTTCTAGCACTCACATGGCAGTTCAAAACTGTAACTCCAATTCTGGGGGTTAGACACCCTCATACAGACATACATGCAAGCAAAATACCAATGCACATAAAATAAAAATAAACAATTAAAAAATAAAAAAGTTGGGGGGCTGGAGTGATGGTTCAGCAGTTAAGAACACTGGCTGCCCCCAGAGGACCCAGGTTCAATTCCCAGCACTCACATTGCAGCTCACAACTGTCTGTATTTGTAACTCCAGTTCCAGGGGATTGGATACCCTGACACAGACATACATGCAAGCAAAACATTGATGTACAGAGTAAAAACAAATCATTGAAAAACAAAATCCAATCAGTGGTGGCGCATGCCTTTAATCCCAGCACCCAGGAGGCAGAGGCAGGCGGATCTCTCGAATTCGAGGCCAGGTCTACAGAGTGAGTTCCAGGTAGCTGGGGCTGCACAGAGAAACTCTGTCTTGGAAAAAAAAAAAAAAAAGAAGAAGCAAGGCAATACAAATAAATAAATAGTTGGGCATGAGGAGGACTTAATGGAGCCGTCAGATGCCCTGGGTAACAGCTGTTTGTAAAGGACACAGAAGGTCTCTGGATGTAAGAAGGAGAGTGTGCTTTCTGAACTAAACAGAACAAAGTTTCTTTTTATGTGGGTATCAGTATTCCCAGAAGTTGCAGTAAAGACACTTGAAAACGGCGCAGCATTGTGTTGAAAAGCAAGTGAGTTATAGTCTTGGCTGGAGAACTGAAACTAATAGATTCCTCACCTGCAAAGGGCCTGGAACTGTCCTTGGAATCCTGTGACTTGGGGCATTCTCTTCCCCATTACCTTGAAGACCAAACATTTGCCATGACTTGGAGCTTTCACCCCTGGCTATGAAGTAAGCGCACACTCAGCATCTATTGGACTGTGTACTGAGGGTCCCAATGGAAACAGTGCAAGACTCCCACAAAGCCAGAGAAGTAAGACTTAGAGGAGTCTTCCTCTTTTGAGTAAGGGTCTCTCCCCGAGCCTCCCCCCACCCTGGATTTTTGAGACAGGGTTTCTCCAAGTAGCCCTAGCTGTCCAGGAACTCACTTTGTAGACCAGGCTGTCCTTGAACTCAGAGATCCTCCTTCGTTTTGCCTCCAACGTACTGGGATTAAAGGCATGGGGCATCACCACCACCATTAACCTTGAGTCGGGTTCTTATGGAGTCCAGGCTGGCCTCACACTTAAAATGTGGCTGAGGATGACTTTGAGTCCTGATCTTTCTGATTTCACTTCCCAAGTGCAGGATTACAGGCATGTGTCTGCCACACTTGTAGGCAGACAAGTTTATTTTCTATTGTAATCAAAACAGTGGAAGCACACCTTTAATACCAGCTTTCAGGAGAGGCAGGTGGATGGATGTCTCAGTTCAAGGTCCTCCTGGTCTACATAGTGAGTTCTAGGACAACCAGGACTATGTAGAGATACCCAGTCTCAAAAACTAAAAACAAAAATAAACCAACCAACCAACCAATCCCCCAAAACCATGGAGTAGAACACCCAGCTAGAGGATAGATGGTACCATCTGCTGAGAAGAGTGATATGGAAGGCAGATAGACCTAAGAAGGGCCTTCTGATCCAGCTGACTCTGTCAGCCTCCTGCTGTAGGCTGGGACTGGGCAGGTTTGGGTCTTGCTACCTGAAGGCTGTGGTAAGGTTTTTTTTTTTTCCCCTGAGACAGGGTTTCTCTGTGTAACTTTGCACCTTTCCTGGAACTCTTGCCTGGCAAGATCTTTCTTGGGGAGTTGTGCAGGGTGAAAAGGAAGCTCAGACACAGACAGACCTCCTATGAACGGCAGCTGTTAGACTAGGTCCCGATGGGTCTCAGGATGTCAGAATAGCTAGAGGCCTGCATTGCCAGCCCTTTGTCCATCTGCCTCTGAAATCAAGTCCACTATCTAGAAGGCAGGCTGGTGAGCTGTGTGAGAGAGAAAGGGTGGAACGGAGGAAGGTGTAGAATCAAGATGCTTGAGACATGGAGCAGGCTCCCAGGGCTGATGGGGTGGCCATGAATTCTTCCCCTCTAGCCCCAGGGTTCATAAAACAGGAACCTGAAGAGATCCCACTGCTCCACTGTACTCTGTATTGTGTTGTGTGAAAGTGTGTTCTCAGGCCGGGCGGTGCTGGCACACGCCTTTAATCCCAGCACTCGGGAGGCAGAGGCAGGCGGATCTCTGTGAGTTTGAGGCCAGCCTGGGCTACAGAGTGAGATCCAGGAAAGGCACAGAGCTACACAGAGAAACCCTGTCTCAGAAAAAAACAAAGAAAGAAAGAAAGGAAGGGAGGGAGGGAGGGAGGGAGGGAGGGAGGGAGAGGGAGAGGAAGGAAGGAAGGAAGGAAGGAAAGAAGGAAGGAAGGAAGGAAGGAAGGAAGGAAGGAAGGAAGGAAGGAAGGAAGAAAGAAAGAAAGAAAGAAAGAAAGAAAGAAAGAAAGAAAGAAAGAAAGAAAGAAAGAAAGAAAGAAAGTGTTCTTAGACTGTGCCTTGCCCTGGAAGACTGTATTTTACAAGAATAAAAAAATTACTAGCCGGGCGGTGCTGGCGCACACCTGTAATCCCAGCACTCAGGAGGCAGAGGCAGGTGGATCTCTCTGAGTTCAAGGCCAACCTGGTCTACAGAACGAGTTCTAGGACAGGCACCAAAGCTACACAGAGAAACCCTGTCTTGAAAAACCAAAAAAAAAAAAAAAAAAAAATTATTATTATTATTACTATTATTATTATTTGGGGGCCACACATGCCATCGGAGACAATGTGGAGTCAGGGTCCCTTTTGAGGCAATCCAACTTTATCCAAGTGCTTCACAGGACTGGCGGCCTGGGATGGGGCACAGGCTCATCAGCAAGGGAGTCTAGCAGAGCAGCGAAGCCCCACCCTGGTCTTCTGGTAAGGAAACACAGACAAGACATGGTTTGGAATAGTTTTTTAACTACAGGTACATACAGAAAATACTCAAAATTCAAACCACAAAACTGACATGTAAGTCATTTCCAACAACCATAAAAACACTTCTTGCTCTGCTCTTTAGAAAATTATTTTTATTGTTTTGTAAATGTCTCACTTTGGGCCAACTGAGGGATGTGGTGCTCACAGGAAGTGGGGATGAAACAGGTGGAAGAGAGGGGGAGAGAGGCCTGGCTTGGCCTATGCAACCCCCTCTGGCAGCCTCCCCAACCCCTGCTGAGGCTGAACCCCTTTCCCATCCTCAGAGACAACAGATAAAGAGCCAGGTTAGGACAGCAAGATAACAAGATTCTGGACACAAGCCAGGAGACATGGTGTGCCCCCCCCCCCAATAAAGGTCCCACAGTGACAATGCTGATAGGTTTGTATGCCAGTCCCTGGCATAGCCAAGAGACACATACTAGTCTTCTCCATGTCTGGTTCCTCTAGGCTGGAAGGCTCACGTGACACTGTCACTGCTGCACGTGACAGTCATAGTGTAGGGCCACACTGAGCATGTCACTGAGAGGCCCTAGCGGTTCTCCTGGGTACCGTTAGACACACCACACCCCTACATGGGTCTCACCTGGGCCCTGCCCCAACCCTCTGTGTGCCTTGGGGTATGCCTGAGCCCCTGCCACCCAGCTGGCTTGTGCCCCTGGGGAATAAGCCTCCTGTCCTGTCTCCCCAGGAGACCTTCAGGCTGCTGCCAGTGAGTCTCTCACACATCCAGACACAGGTTATTAGGGCAAGCTGGCCCAGCCCTGCCTTTTCACACCATCACCTTGGAATCTAGAGGGACTTGCAGAAGGGGCCTCCTCTGTTCTCCAAAGACCCTCTGTACCTGCCAGGTGAGCACACTTGAGAGGCTGTCCCTAAAGGCACTGTTCCCATGGATGTACTGGAATCTGGCATGGGCTCCTCAGTAGTAGGCAGAAGCCAAATATGGGCCTTCTCAATCCTCCCAGCCAGGTCCCATTAGCAGAAGAGAACTCGCACAAGCCCACGCTGTAAGCCAAAGTGCTGAAAAATTTTAAGCCCGTGAGAAGAGAGGAGGGCCATACTGGCCTATTCCTGACCGTGCTCAGGAAAACAGATGCGGCCTGTCCCCATGTCACATTCTCTCTATTCCTCAGGCCTTTGCCCTCTTAAAGGTCAGGGTGGGTGGGGAACATGAGCACTTGAACCCACACGGCCAGGACTAGCCTGTCCCTTAGCTTGGAAAGCACAGGGCAGTTCAGGCCCAGGCAGTCTGCATGGGGTGGTAGTAACTACTGTGAGGCATGTAGAGGTCTGGTTAGGGCAGAGGAAACCAGTTCTTTGGTATTAAAGCAACAAAAAGCTATGACAGAAGAGCCTCATCTCCTAAGCAAAGACGATGGAGGCAAGTCTTCCCCTTCTCAGTATCTCTGAGGAACCCAAGGAAGTGCGGGCCGGGCCTCGCCCTAGCAAGCATGGCTGTTCGTGTTCTGTGAGGCCCTAACACTTGTCCTGTTTACAACCAGCACTCAGAGCATCTGGGAATGGCAATAAACTAGACAATAAACCATGCTGCTCTGCCTTGGTCCTGCGGTGCCCCCACCTCCATTAAATGCAGGTCTCACAGACAGTGGTTACCTCCTTGGCACCCTGAGGACACTTGGCCCTCTCTGCTGAGTTAAGCGAATGGACTATATCTCACTAAAACCGTATCACTTAAAAGAGCCTGTAGAGTTTAATTTTTTCCTGGAAGAGACAGAATTTCACCCTGCATTCCGAAAACATTTGCTGAGTCCTGCTAGCCAAGTCCTGCTTCCTCTGAGTGGTCAATGGCTGGGGAGCCCAACCCTCTCTGGCTCACGGGCCAGGCTTTAGTCCCGACCTCTGACAAGACTGTGGGGGAGACAGTGTCTCTTAAGTCTCTCCTGGGGTGCACACATAGGTGCAGTATCAGGGACAGGACAGGTTCAGACCACCAGGCCAAACCAAATCTCCCATGAAGTCCATTCACGGCCACGCCTTCCCCTCCAACAAAACAGAAAGTAGGAAACAAGGCTGCCTTTTTAATTGCAATCAAATATGCTGTCTGAAGTCAGCCAGGGCCCCTGAGCCCGGCCAGGGAACCACCGTGCCACCTCGATGTGAGGATGGGAGCTGGGGTGAGGGTGGTTGGCTTCGTGCCCTCCTCACCACCTGTACCTGAGGAGCCCAGAGTACTGTTTCCGCTGTGGTCAGCCCAGCCTCTGGCTGCCTGCAGGAGGTGGGAGGCAGAGGGGAGGAAGGTGAGCCAGAGGCAGGGACCCCGTTGCACACGCATGCAGACTTTCTCAGTGTTTGATTTCTTTGCTCGCCTCCTTTGCTAAAATGATCAGATAGTTGTATGAAGCTGCTGCCAAGCCGGGGAGGGTGGGACAGCACTACTGGACTGCAGCCCTCTGCTCCTCGGGTGTCCTGGGCTGTCCTACTTCTGTATCTGGAACAGGAAGAGCCGCAGGTTAATGTTCTTGGCAGCCAGCAGCTTGTTGCACTCCACGGAGTCGATGATGGGCAGCGGCACATAGTCTGTCTCATTGCTCTCGTTGGTGAAGACAAAATGGTAGATGACAGGGCTGATCCTCACATCATCATATGGGCCCTTGAGCAGCAGAAAAGAGCACTCCAGGGGTGCTGTGACCTTGCTCTTGAGGAGTAGCTGGAAGGAAAGTGTGCGCTTGCACGACAGGTTGGGGTTGCGCTCCGAGTCATTCACACGAGCCTTCAGGACCCATGTCTGGTTCAGCACCGTGAACCGTGGTGTTTCATAGTACAGGCGTGTGATGAAGTCATCAGTGCGGTAAGGCCGGAACTGAACCTCTGTGGAGACAGACAGGGCCAGACAGCCAACTGTTAGTGCTGGGGAGGGCCAGGAGGTGGCGCCTTCCCCAACAGGCCAAGGACAGGCTCAGCCAGGGAGGAAGGCAACTTACCCAGATAGCGTGTTCTACTTGTCACAAGGTAAGTCAAACGCAATTATGGCAAATGGAAGTGCACAAGCTTTGGGGGACAACTACAAACAGAATTAACACCAATTAGCTGGAGAGTCCTGAGGCTGTGGGACATTAGGCCATGTGGCCCAGGTGTGGCCAACCCACAGAGCCACCCTCCTTACCCTCAGCCCCCTGTCCCCGAAGGGGTGGGGTAAGCAGACACACAGACAGGATACAGTTCTGAGAACAAGTGCACTTTATTGGTTCTGATACAAAGCTGCCAGAAAAGCCGGCAGGTGGGCATATGGTATCTGGTCCTGCCCAAGGGGAGTGCCAAGTCCTTGATGCTGCACTGTGGTGTGGATTCTGCCCCGCTGTCTGTGGGGCTGTCGCTTAGCAGGCAGACCTGCTTTGCAGTCCTGTGGCTGGCACGTCCTGCTGCGGATGTGTGGGCTCTTAGGCAGCCAGTCCTTCTTTCGTGGACAGGGCTTCCCACCCAGCCTCTGCTGTAGCCACATGGCCCAGCCCACCCAGACCCCACAGGCCATGAGATCAGCCAAGGCTACCGTTAACCAAGAGCCAGTTTTCTGCTGATGCAGGCCCCTGGGCCCTTTGCATCTCAGGCCTGTTTGGGCTAGTCTAGGCAGCATAGCATGACTGACTGTCCAAGACTGCCCTGGGTGCTCTGAGCTGGCCACCTGCTGTAGGCTGAGCAGTAGAGGGAATGAAGTTTCCCTGAGCGGCCCCAGTATCAGCAGGTGCTTCTTGTTCTCTGGCCCAAGTTGTGGCCTGGCTCCTGCTCCCCGACATGTTCAAAGCTGGTGGCAGATGCCTGGGAGCCATGAGATCCAGTGAGCATAGGCCCAGTCCATTCTACTCATGTGTGGGCAATCCACTCCCAGTTCTACAGTTTGAGCTGAGACCCTCAGCTTGTTCTGGAGCCCTGTCCAAGCTTCTTGCCAGCCTCAGGAGGCCCTGTGGCTTTCAGTGAACATCTGCAGACCGGACCTGACTTGATGGAATGTTCTTCTTGTTCTGTGCTCCAAAGGCAAGGCCCCAAGCTCCCAGACTGCCCAAAACATACCCAATTTTCTAGTTAGACCCAACATCCCAAATCTGTGGAGCCCCATACAGCGAGGGGGAGGTCATCTTGCTGGGGAAGTGGGCAGAGACAGGGGAGACAGGTGGGAAGGACCTCTGTAAGAGCCATGCAGGTGCATCCCTCTTTCTGCTCAATCTCCAACCTAGCTTCTTCCCCAAGGCATCTTCCTGTCCATCTGGAGCTTGTCCAGAGCCTGGCCTTCGGCGCCACCTGTGCCCACTGCCCAGAGCCTACTGCCTCCCTGGCTCTTGGCTGTCAGCCCTCTAGCCCCAAACAGTACCTGTGTGGCATGCAGGGGAATGTGGGGTGCCTCACCTGTGTAGCCAATCTTCTCAAAGCTGAGCAGGCTGAAGATGCTGTTGTAGAGCTGCATCTCTTTGCGGTGGCTCTGGTCCATCTCATCTAGGATCTCCATCAGTTCGTTGCCTGTCTTGGTTGGGTGAGCACATGCAGCTTCATGCACCGTCAGCTCATGGAAAGGGCCATGCCATGGGCAGCCAATACGCTTGTACTTGCACTGTGTCACCCTGGAAGGGGTTGAGGAAAAGTGGTCAACTCTGTGGCTAGGGTAAATGGCCATGCCCTGTAGTCGTTCAGAGGCCACTTCTGCCCAACCACAAAGCCTTCCCTGTAGGACACAGTGAACTGTGAGCCCAGCCCCTAGAGCACATGTGGGCATGAACGTGAAAGACGCAGGAGAGACTGAAGGAGAGAGAGCGCCACGCTAACAGCCAATACGCCTTCTGTGCCCTGTACTGCTGTCCCTCTGCCTAGAGCTAAGTGGCTGCTGACCATGACACCAGACCCCACACAGCCTCATTCCAGGAAAGCTCCTGGTGCCAGGGCCTTGGGACTGGGTTGCCAAAGAAAAGAGGAATCTCCCTCAAACTTTCCAGAGCTTTCAAACTGATCCTGCTGTACTGGACTTTCAAAGGGCCTACCCAACAGCCGCAGATAATCCTAGAGAATCCACCATCACATCCAGAGAGCAATAGTGGAGAGCCTAGCTGTCTTTTGTGGAAAGGCCTGCTATTAGCACCTGGGCCCCCGGGGAGGCCACACCCTCACCACGGTCACCTGTCCTGGCATTCCTCTTTCTGGTGCCTCTCTAGGAGGGAGCGAGGGAACTGGCGCAGACAGAAGCCACACTCTGAAGGCAGCTCGCTCACAGCCTTCTCCACGGCCAGGTTCCGGCAGCACAGGCTCTTACTGATCTCACAACGACAGTTGGGACATGTGGCCTGCTCCTCCTTCAGCCGGGCATCTGCTAGTAGGTGGATAAAACAGCCAGCGCACATCAAGTGACCGTTAGTACACTGCGAAGAAGGAAAGGGAGGTGAAACTCACAGACCTGTGTGATGCTTGCACGCACACGTGCTCACCCACACTTTCTGGCTTCAGCCAGACCAGTTGTCCTGAGGGATTTTAGGTGGAGAGAGGAGAGGGGTACCCACTGGTTCCCAAGTCTTGCTGGTACCTAGCAAACACTGAGAGCTGCTTGGAGGGTCACGCTAGACCCTGGGATAGAGCTAGCTCTGGTTTTGTGAAGAGCGGGGCCTTATCAGGTCATGGGGGTCCTGGCTACGCCTAAAGCAGACCTTGATGGCAATGGACTTGATCACATTTGGGCCTGGAACCTGGCTTTTCACTTTTCCTATCACAGAAGCCTGGTGTTTTGCCTGACCTGAAAAAGGTACCCAGCAAGCAGCTGCTCCCGGGGTCACGGTTGCTGCTGAGGCAGGCATTTTCCCCCTTGGCTTTCAAAAGGCCACTCATGTGGGGACTAGGAATGACTGAGGCTGATCAACCCTGGCTCCTCCACACCAGCCCTTGTGACAACATAGGTGAGAATCAGAAGTTGCTAGCACCCAGGAAGGGCGACTACCTACAGGGATTGCTCCAGAGCCAATAGCACAAAGCCTATGGCAAGCAGGAGGCTAAGTTGGCTCAGGTTAAAGGTAGGTGGGATCTGGTACTGAGTTAGGCTGATATAAATGGGATCAGCAGGAGCAGACCTGCCCACTGGAGGTCCTTGCTCACACAGACAAAACTATTAGAACCTGGGTCTCTTACTGAGTCAATATACACTGAGTACCATTTGGTGCCACAAAAGATACTGGACGGACTGAGAACCCTATACCAGGGTGGGCTTCCACTATGAGAGAGCCCTCTCACACTGAGAGGGACTCTGTTAAAGGGGAGACCAATAGCCGGGTGCGGTGGTGCACATCTTTAATCCTAGCACTTGGGAGGCAGAGGTAGGCAGATCTCTGTAAGTTTGAGGCCAGCCTGGTCTACAGAGGGAGTTCCAGGACAGCCAGGTCTATACAGAGGAACCCTGTCTCGAAAAACAAAAACAAGAGAGAGAGAGAGAGACAGACAGACAGACAGACAGACAGACAGAGAAATATATATCATGCCTACCATTCTGAGGCTGCTCTGTACAGTGTAGTGTACATTAGGGAAAGAGACATATGTAGCCACTACCTGGCCATGCCAGAACTGCCATGCTTAATAAACCTTAGCTGCCAACTTATTGCTTCCACAGGCTCTCTGAGCCCTCAGTGAATGACGGAATTTACATGCTGGAGACTGATGGTGATAGAAGCCGAATGCAGAATCCATGCCTACAGGGACATCACATGATTATCTACAATCAGCCCTAAGTTTGGTTGAAAATTAAAACATGCACTATGAGGAGAGTAGCCTGGCTGAGCTAGGTCTGGATGAAGAGGACATGGCAGGGGCCAGCCGGAATGTGGGCTACCTGAAGTGGATATGGACAACCGATCTGCTGTGTCCACCCCTAGAAGTCAATGGGAATGGGCTCAGGACTGGAGCTGGGTCTAGGTATGGCAGGTGCTGACCAAGGGCCCAAGTCACAGTCCTTTATACAACATCTGCCCGAGGACTTCCTGGGACAATGACCACTGCTCCTTCTGGAAGGCAGAAGGGACTGCAACACAAAATTAAATGTTCACGTGTTTCAGAGAGGCAATCTCAGGATCCCCCCATAGAAGCAGGGCGTGAACATAGCAACCTCCAAGAACTCTACCCAGAACTGAGAGTGGTGTAAGCTCAGAATTCAGGAAGCAGAGGCAGAGGCAGGGCTGTTTCAGGCCAAGACTGGAATACAAAGTGATTTCTGGGCCAGCCGGGGTTACCTGAGACCCTGTCTTAAAAGGAAAAATAAAAAGTTCACCCAGCAAGACACCGGCACTAAGATACCCAAGGACCTTGTGGCCCTACCACTCATGTGCACAGCTTAAGTCACTTTCTGGTAAGAAGCTGCCTGAGACTTAGATGAAGCTCTGGCCCAGGTCTGCAGTCACTTTTAGGGTTTAGCAGCCTGAGCAGAGGTGCAGCAGTATTTTTCCTGGCTGCAGCCTGATCCTCTCAAGGTTTCTAAGCCAGGCTGCAGATACCTGCTCGAATCTCAGCCCAGGCAGACTTGGAAAGGAGTCCAAGGCCCTCCTGATGGGAAACTGCGGCTGCCAATCCTACCACTACTCACTATCACTCCTGCTCCCAACCTCAGAAGCCACCCAAGCCTGGGTGGGCTCCGGCCACAGGGCCTATCCTCCTGGGAATTTCAGACTCAAATCAACTTCCACACCACAGGGAAGTAGTGCCTACCCTGCTTTTCTCTGGGTCCCTCTGGGCCTCTGGGAAGTCTACAAGGTCTGGGAAAAGTGAGGTGTCAAAGCCCTGACAGTTGAGCTCCCAATGGCAGAACCCAAGATGTTCTGTGGCACACTGGCCCAGTCATTCAAGGGATGGTTTCTAGGTAAGCACTACATAAACAATGCACAAGTCTATCACCCTCCCATAACTTCCTGAGCAAGACCTAACTTCAAATGTAGGTCCAGGGCAGCCATATTTAGCCTTAGCTGGACACAGTGCCTATCCCCTAACATGTGCCCATTGCCTATTCAGAAACTTAGCTACAGATGACTCCACAGTGCCAGCTCCAGTGCCTAGGCATCTCCAGAAACTGCTCCTGCAATGGCCAGGCCAGGCTGCCATCCCACCATCAACCAGGCAAACTATGGACTTATATCCAAGATAACACTATAGGCCGGCCCTCTTGTGACAGACACTGACTTGGAGCTCACAGGGTTGAGCTCCAGCCTCAGCCTATAGGTCACCAACAGCATGATCTTGGACTGATCTTCTCTCTGCTGGTCTCAGTTTCTTCCTGGGCACAGGATGAGGGAGAGGAAATGTGTTGCAGCAAAGCTTGACACTCAGATTACAGCAGCCTCAGAACAAATGCCACCCTTGCAGTTATCCATGTCAAAGCCTACAGAGCTCCATCCCCATGGGGCTGAGGTCCTAAGCTCCTCTAAATTGTCCAGAAAACAGTCATTTGCTCCTATACTTCCACTTAGCCCTTTCATCTACCAACCTATGGGCAGCTCACATATACTCAGACAGTGTATACACACCCAGGGCAGGAGTGTTCTATTTGAGCTAGGCTCTCCTTTTGGGTGAAAAGAGGTAGATGGAATAGCTATGTTCATGGAGAAGCCCTAGGGCCCGTGACCCATAAGCAGGTCTTAGAAATGGGTCCTTCACAACTTATAGTTGGTTACACGTTCCCTGTGGTCAGTTGGCCTCTTTCAAGTCTGGAACATAGTCCCCACAAATGCAGGGGGCCCAAAGTCTTATGTATGGTACCTAGACCCATATGAACACCTCCCCTCCCGCTCAGGGTATCACGGACTCCTAGACTCTTGACAGAAGCCACTGGTACCCAAATGCACTAGTATTAATCATGCTGCCCGCCCGGCAGTCTGAGCCTCTTTCTTTCTAGTCTTCCATGGTGTCCTGGATAGAGGTAAGGCTTCATCAGGCCTAGTGGCACCTTGAGGCTTGACCCAGCTTCTTGAACTTCCAGGGTCAAGCACGGGCCTGAGCAGAACTGGCTCCTTGTCCATAGGTACATAACCAGTATGGTGGGAGCAAGAACAGTACAAGAGCCTTCTGTTCAGGCTGGAGGTAAAGTTCTAGGCTAGCCACATCCAGGACTCGGGTGGGGCCCAGCAATCTCCCAGAATGCAGCTTTTACTCAGAATCGAACACTGGTTAGATTTAAAAAGGAACTCAAAATAACAACACACACACACACACACACACCCCAAAAACCAAAACAAAAAGCCTGTAGTCCTTCCTTGGATACCTAAGCAGATCTTTTCTCAAGGCTCTTTTCTGCCTCAAAGAACTAATAAGGGGCCGAAGAGTTGGCTCAGCAGTTAACAGCACCTGCTGTTGCTCACAACCATCCCTAACTCCTGTTTCAGAGGATTTGAAGCCTTGTTCTGACCTCTGGAGGCACCAGGCACATACATGGTGCACATACATACATGTGGGCAAAACACTCACGCACATACAAATAAAAAGGAGGAGGGGGACAACAAAGAACCATCATTATTGTCAGTGCCAGGGGATCCCAGACCATGTGTGTGGTAGCCCCTGGACACCAAACAATCTCAGAAGGGGTCTTGGGGAGAGATGGAACAAATGTTTTCTGGGCTTTTTCTCAACCGGATAGCCAGTTTCTCATGTTCAGAGGCAAAAGCAGAACATTACCATCTTCTGGGGCCTGGGGCAGAGTAGGAAAGGCTAGGAATCCTTGTCAAAGGGAGAACAGAAGGCCCTGGATGGGTTTTGTTACATTCAGGCCCAAGAGGAAGCAAAGAGGCAGGCAGGGACGTGGAGAGGGCAGCACAAGTGAAAACATGTCCGACAGTGGAGGAGTGACACGGGGCCCGGTCACAGTGTCTGGGCTCTTATCAGATTCACTGTGTTCTATGACAGAGGCCCATTGAACAGATCCCTGAACTCAAAAGCTTGTGAAGGGTGGGAAGAAGGAGCAGCATCTTTGCCAGAAGCAGTGCTAAGAGGCTGAGCCTGGTTGACACTCAAGGAAAGGGTCAAGGCTAGGTCTATCTTACAAAAGTCCATACCGGACTGTAGGTGAAGGACTATAGCAGGGAAGCTAGGGGAAGTAGGTCAGGGCTCAGGCTACAGCTGCAACACTGCAGGCTGGGACTCCCCCGTGTGTAGTTACTGACTGGTTACATTGCCCTCTGGCCTCACGAATACATCCAGAACAGGGAGCCAGCACAAACTGCCTGTCCATCTGCCCAGTCTGGACTAGCTAGTTCTTGTGTGGGTTCCCTCCGGCCTTCATGCCACCTACCTGGCACCTGCCAAAGCGCCTGGCTGACTTGGGAAGGGCCCACCCTAGACTCAGGAAGGTGGCTACATACCTTGCTAGGCCAGTTGCCCAGGATATACCTAACACCCACACAGAGAACATCAAAGCATGCACCTGAAGTACCTGCTGCAGCACTTGACACAGGCCCCGGGGATAAGAGCTACTTGGTTGACAGCCTTGGTCAGACAGCCTGAGCAAATGTCCTAGTCTGTGGGATGTCAGTGTATGAGTATGGCCCATGGGAACTGGCCCTGCAGGTCCAAAGGCTATCTCAGGACCAGGTGGATGAGCCCTCATGTACAGCCTGAGTCTGTTCTCGTCCGCTTCCCTGTGCTTCCCCGGCAGCACAGGTGGCATACGGATAATACTCTCTCAAGTTACCACACACCCAGTCAACTCCAGCAGCCCATGGAGTTCTCCCCACACTTCATGCCAGGCATAGCATGGTTACCGATTCCTTTTCACTCCAGCAGAGCATCTGAGTCAGTTCCCAGAATGCACGGTATGGCTGGGGCCACCTGGAGCCCTGTGTTCCGCTGAGGTCAGGCAAATCTTGCCAGCGAAAGCAGAAGGTGGAAGCTGGTCTAAAGAGACAGCCCATCAATATGGGTTAGACAAGTGAGCATAAGATAGAAGAGCTGAGCCCAGGCAGAGGTGGTGACCAGCAGTGGACCCCGGCCAGGGACAGTGACATCTGTGCTCAGATCCCGAGAAGACTAGGCAAGAACCCCGAAGAGGCCTGTCTGGTGCCTTGGTGGGGACAGCAACAAGACCCTCCCGAGCTACACTGCGCATGGTAGGAGACTGCCACAAGTGTCTCTGGCAGCACTCTAAGATACTAGGAAATGTCCTCTCTTCCTCTCACTGTGCTCCCATTTCCATGGTATCCGTGCATAGGCAAAGGTGATCTGCCCAAGGGCTCTTCCAAAATCACATATTCTAAAGAATTCTCCCAGTCTTTGCAGGTGACAGGGAAACAGAAGAGAGGTGGGAAGGGGGCTGGTGGCAGAGCCTAGAGATCAGTGTCAATGCCCATAGCTCCTCTGGGTCACCAAGTGTGCTCCAGGAATGCCCTGGCGATCTTCGGCCTGCGACAGGACCTGGGAAGGCAGCCCCTCCACTCACACCACTCCATTACACTTCCTCAGCTGCCTAACTCCAGCTGCCCAAGCCAGAGCAATTCCTAACACAGTGTAGACTGGTTTGAACCTGATAGTCTCATTAGACACTCTGGACAGAAGCAGGACAGTGGCTCTCTGTGTAGACCAGGAGCCAATATCATGTGGCCTATCACCACGCCAGGAACAACCAAGAACCTCCTGAATTCCCTGCGACCCCCTTCTATTGGCTTGTCTTGCTGGACTCTCACTCAATCCTAGGAAGGGAGGAGCTCTTCCACGAAGAAGAACCAAGAAGCCAAGACAAGAAAAAAGGTTGTGAGCAGGTTCTGATGGCCTCTAAAGTGAGAGGTAGATACTGGTGCTAGAACCAGCAGCTGTAGGAAATGTACCTCCAGTTGGCCCCAGCGTAACACCTAGGAGGGTGAGTGTCCCATCCAGGTCACTGAAATCCCCCCCCCACACACACACACAAACTCACCAACAACCTGAGGACAAGGCAAGACCTAGAGATCCAAAGGGTGGGGAAATAGATACACAAACCAGACCTATACTGGCCCTCAGCCAGGTCCTCAGTCTAAAGAAAAACAGGGAAACAGGCCTCACCAGCCACTTTCAGCTACTTTAAGTACACAGGCTGGGAACTGAGGTGGAAAGAGACCAGGGAAAGGTGGACAGGCAATTCCCACTGAACCAGAGGTCTGCTCTCTTTTACCTGGGAGAGGGCATGTTAGGCCCACACAGACAAGTATGCTGAGTACTACTGGCACACTGGGTCTTCAGATGGGAAGGGTTAGGACAAAGTTCCTATGCCCTGACAACGTTGGAAGCCAGCTTGGCATGGATGAGATGGGACTGGGTAGGAAAACTGGCCAGGTTGGGGCAGGAGAAAGGACCCTAAATGTAGGATTTGATGCAGCTGGCTTCATCCAGATTAGGATTGGGAAGGGATGAGAGACCCTTCCTTCTTCCAGTTCTTCAGGAGGAAACTGTGCTTCATAGGGCAGAAAAGGAGGTATACTTAATGTTCAGGCATGGAAGGGCACTCTTGGAGGGGTGTGGCTGCCAGAATTGGAGCCCTATCTCCAGTTAAGAAGTGTCTTCATCCAGGGAGTCTAGAAGTGAGGGGCAGTGTTGATGAGCAGTAGAAAAGGTGGGAGGACACCTGTGCACAGATCTCTGCGAGGTCAGCTGAAAGGGATCTGGAATATGTCAAGGAGGGCACCCTGGAGGAACCAGAAGATGCAGACAAGAGATCTAAAGAGGAGAGAAGAAATTCAGAAGTAAAGGGTACCGCAGAACACGGAAAATGAGATTCGAAGCAAGAAAAGACAAGGAGCATTGAGACAGGAGCGGGGTTTCGCAGGCCTGGAAGGTGGATGTTTGGATAGGAAAGGGTTCCCGGCCACCGGCCACCGGCCCCCGGCCTCCAGGCGACGCGGCGCCGGGCCGGGCCGGCGGCCCTACCTGGTACACGGAAGCCTTGGGCAGGTCCAGGCACACGGTGCAACACAGCACCGAGTACAGCCGCTCCTCCAGCTTCCCGCTGCCCGCTGCCACCGCCGCTGCCGCCGCCTCGGCCGCCTCGGCCGCCCGCAGCCGCTTCTTGGGCGGCGCGTCAGGGTCGCCGGCCGCCTCTTGCAGCTGCCGAGCGCCGGCCAGGCCCGCCTCGTCCGGGAGCCCGGGCCCCGCCGCCTCGCCCAGCGCCGCCGCAGCCGGCCCCGCGGCAGCCCCAGGCCCGGCCCCTACCCCTACCCCGACCCCGGCCGGCACGGCACCCGCGGGCCCCGCAGCCGGGCCACCCCCGCCGGCCTCCTCGGCGCCGGACATCGCGGCCGGCCGGCCCGGCGGGCGGATGCCGGCGCGCTCGCCGGCTGGAAGTTAGGGTCGCCGCGCGCCCCTGCCGGCTTCTCGCTGCCGCGGCGACCCTGCAACCTGCCCACCGCGCCGCTGCCTCAGTGGGCCTGGCCCGCGCGTCGGCCCGCAGCCGCCCCGGCCACCAACCCCGGCGCGGCCGCCATCTTTGTTTTCGCTGCGGACCCCCCCCACGCCACCGCCCCCTCGTCCTCCTGGTCACGTGGGCCCTGCGCGAGCCAATGGTCGCGCCGCGAGGGTCTAGACCAGGCGGTGGCCACCGCCAATGGACGAGCGAGAATGCCGGAGGGCCCACCCACTGTCGAAGGTGAACAGAAGTGGGGTCCAGGAGGCTAGAGAGTGGGGGGGTGGGGAGGAGCAGCTCGGGGTGCGCCCCTGGAGAGGTACAACCTGCTCTGGGGTCGGGAGAAACACCCAGACTTCGACTTCTGGAGAGTGCAAAGCGCCCCTAAGACTCCCATGTCGGGGTGTGCCTGTGCCATTGTCCGCAGAAATTCGGGCTTACGTGCGCCAGGCTCTGGCCTAGTTGGCTAGTGTGAAAAACCCACTGACCACCACTCCTGCGCGACAGGGTGAACGTCGACAGGAAGGCAAGTACAGGAACAGCGAAGGACTGGGTACACTCTAACCCATCCCTCGGCCCAGCCCCAGGATTGATTGGAGGCTGAAAACAGAGTCCATAGTGGAAAGTGAGGATCTTAAGTTATAAGACGTGGCTTGTTACAGACTACAGGGTGTCAGAAAAAGGAATGTGCAGTTTCTGGGAATCACTGAGGTGTTACAGCCCACTTCTGCCCTTTATTAACTCAGCCATCAGCTTGTGAAGGTCACTGCCCCAGAGAGCCACCTGCCAGGTCCACCAAGGATATATGCAAATCTACTTTGTCCCAGGAAACCAAGACCCCAAAACTATCTTTTCAGCATGGAGTTTCTCTGTTTCTCTCTGTCTCTCTCTGTCTCTCTGTCTGTCTGTCTCTCTCTCTAATACAGGATCTCACTATATGTAGCTCTGGCCATTCTGGAATTCAACCTGTGCAGGCTAGCCTGGCCCAGAAGTCACAGAGATCCACTTGTCTCTGCCTCCCAACTGGGATTGAAGGCCTGCACCACCAAGCCCAGCACACTGGGGTTCTCTTGGCAAATCTGCCAGAATGCCATGGTGAATAATGCCTTCTACTAGTTAAAGCACATCACCCCTTCCTTACTCAGGGAAATCATCTGATAAGCTCAAGAATAAACAGATTCCATACTCCTCCTATATATTCCTACGGTTTATTGGAAATCTGGCCTCTGACTCACAACCATGTTCCTCCCAGAATCAGGCCCCAAGTGTGCTGAAGACCTGTTGCATTCTGGTTTAGGCAAGTTTTCACACATGCATGACCAGAGAAGGGACAGCATCCAAGCTCTGCCCCAGATTGGTGTGAGTCTACAGCAGGTTCACTTCCAGAGGAAAGAAATCCTATCCCTGATGTAGGCCAGGAGGAGGGAAGTAGTACCTGGAACAGAAGCCCCGCCTTGCTGTGTGAGGCCCACATCACTCCCACTGTGGGCGCTGTGTTTGCAGGGCCCTGCAATAGGCCCAACTGCCTGCAGCCAGGGCCCAACGGCAGACATCCTCCTTGGGCAGCAACAGTAGTCTGTCCTCTTCCAGGCGGCTCAGGAGCCCGGCCACGCCCAGTATGGCACCCCCCCACATCCCATACGTGTTGGCTGTGAAAACAGCTACAATAAGGATGGTCACTGCCACCACCAGCAGTGCCGCCTGCCCGGCCACAGAGCACCCTTCAGGGCCAAGGTGGTCACCAGCCACCGCCAACACCATGCCTCCTCCCAGAAGCAGGTTGGCAGAAGAGCGGTCCCCATTCACCCAGTGAAAATCGAAGGCCAGAAGAGGCAGACCGATGACCGTGGCAACCCAAGCTCCAGCGAGACAGTCTTCCTGTGTGTTCAGCCCCGGGGCCAACATAGTGATGGCTGCAAAGGTCTGGAGCAGGAAGCCAGCAGCAGCTCCTCGACTGGACTGTTGACACAGGGAAGACAGACATGTTAAGGAGCCAGGAGTCACCGTTCTAAAAAAGAGTTTGGGACTGTCAAGGAGACCCTGCCTCATCCATGCCTCCTCCCACCCTCTTTCTGGTGCAGGGCCCTACAGAGTTTGTGAACGTAAGAATATTCACCTGTACCGAGCTCACCGCCGCATGCAGAGACACCGCTGCCAGCACCAGGTGGGACAGGAGGGTACTCCATTCACTCCTGGGTTTGGAGACCATGGCTCCTTGAACAGTCTAGTGAGTCTGAGGAGGCAGGGAAAGGGATCTTCGAATTTGGAGAGAAGAAAGCCCAGAGGCTGGCGATTTGGACTCCTTAGTGCAGCTCTTCAGGAATCTCAAGTTCCAGAGACCTTTGAGTAGACCTAGATTCAGCCCCAAACTTTTCAGAGGTCAGTGGACTCACCTACAGGGAAGACAGACTAATTTATTGGGGAAAGGGACTGGGATTGCAATCTTGGCGCCCAAGCGAGGTACTCGGGACAGCGAGACGCGCAGTCCCTTGCTGTGGCCTGGACCGAGTCCTAGCACTCGGAGAGAAACGGTCCTCCGCTCCCGGGTAGGGAAGGAGCGGCAGCGCAGGCAGCGCGCAGCACGCACCTGGCGACACCGAGCCCAAGGCCCGAACCCCGCCCACAGCAGTCAGCCCCGCCTCCTAGCCCGCCCTCCCGTGGCGCTGACCACAAGCCGCCCGCTTACCTCCACCAACGAGAGGAGCTCCGGCTAGAGCGGCGGGGCGGGGCCTGCGGGAGGCTCTAAAGGGGTGGGGCTGGAAGGGTGGAGGTCAGGGCCCGGAGATGTTCGGTACAGGTTTGTGTTTTAGATCGGATCTCTCTAGGGAGCCCTAACTGTCCTGACAGTCGCTCTGTAGCCCAGGCTGGCCTCAAACTCACAGAGATCCGCCTGCCTCTGCCTCCCGAGTGCTGGGATTAGAGGCGTGCGCACCGGCTTCAGTACGGGTTTGCTCGTGCACCGGCAGGGTGAAGGGTCCGGGATCCGAGGCGGGGATGTAGGCGGGGCTTCCGAGGAGGAGGCTCGGACCGAGAGAAGAAAGGTGGGGCTTCGAGGGGTCTAGGCGGAGCTGCGAGGCCGGGCGGGGTGAGGCTTCGGAGGAGCGTTGCTGGGCTGTGGGAGGGGCGAGGATGTGACCGAAGGGGAGATCTGGGCGGGCCTGGGCCGGGCTCCGGGGGGGGGGTGGGGCCTGGGCTGGGCTACCGGGGCAGGAGAGGTTGTACACCTGTGCACTGAAGGCTGTTAAGCCTGTGCGCGTACCTTGGCGGGGAGGTCTCCGCGGACTGCGGGCCAGGATTCCCAAAAGAGGCTAGACAGCCATTGGAGCTCTTTGCGTCCACTCTTTGCGAAGTAGGGACTGAAAAAAAAAAAACCAAAAAACGCTTGACAGGGCAATAAGGACAGGTTCTGCAGCTCCCCGCGGTCGCCCCTCGGCGTGCGCCCTCCGCCCGCGGAAGATCGTCCGTGGGGGCGGCCGCCGCGAGCATGCGCATGGGCACTGCGGCGGGCGGGTGCAGAGTCCTGGTGCGGGGACGCGGGGCGGCGCGAAGCGGTGCTCTCTGCCGCCCCGCGCCCCCATGTACGCCTTTTACTCTCTGCTCATCTACATCTTCTACAGTCTTTTTCGCAGGGATGGCGGGGCTGCGGGGGCCGCGGACCCCGGCGACCCCACCCAGGTGAGCGGAGTGGGCCTGCATCCCGGTTGGTTACCACCATCACCCCGAGAGCTGGTCGTGGCCGACCTGTGCAGCTTATGTATGTCCTTAGGTGCTGGCTCTGGGGAATAGCGCTGTTCCGAGACAAGTTTTGTCTCTGCAGGTGTTGGGGTCATAGACCTCAGCCCCAATCCCTTGGCCCGTTTCAGAAGGGAAAGAGCCCCACATGCTGCCAGAACCCTCACTGGGGCCCCATACTCTCTTCTCAGAGAAGCGGTGGCAAACCTAGGGGTCGTCGTCGTCCCGATCAGTTCACATCGGAGCTGTGGACCGAGCTGAACAGCCTAGCGGGTAGGTGCACGCCAAGGAGCTGCTGGGCAAGGGTCTTGAGGGAGCCCTGCAGTTGGAGTACTGTGACCTCACTGGGAGGGAGAAAGGCCTAGCCTCCAACTAATGATACAGAATGCCTCTTCCTTCTACTACTTGGCCTCCAAGGCTGCTCAGAATCTGAGGATGGTCAGAAAGGAGCGGAGGGTGGAGCACCTGAGGTGTCTCTGGAAGAGGCACTCATGCGCCTTGCTGAGTTCCTCTCCGTCCAGTTGGGGGCAGAAGAGAGCTGCGGGACTCCTGACCCGAGCAAGGTGAGCACATGGTCACCAGCAGTTACTCCTGTCCTGGGCCTCTGTGCTTCTCACACCCCCAACTCCTCTGCTCTGCTTCTTATTTCCTTCACAGCCTGGTGAGGTCCCCCCACTGTTGACAGTAACAAGTCAGCTCTTGGCCCTTCTGGCGTGGACACGGAGCCCTAGGGGGAGGCAGGCCTTGCTCCGGGGAACACTGCCAGCCAGCCCAGTGCAGCCCTCCACTCTAGATGGTTTGTAAAGGGCACCACTGTTTGGGGGTGGGGGGGAGCAGGGTCTCTCAGAATCGGCGTTGCTCTCTAGGCCAGACATTTCCTGACTTGTAGCTGGGCTCACCTCTCTTTAGGGTCTCTGTCACAAGAGGAAAGCGCCTCTCAACCCACTCCCATCCTGGATGAGGTACCAGGGGATGAGACCCAGGAACATCAGCCTCCCCAGCTGGAGGAGGAACAGAAGGCTTGGCAGAGGCTGGAACAGCTTATTCTTGGGCAGGTAAGAGAATCGGGAGCAGCAGGGACTGGATGGGTGCGAGACCCAAAAAGGAATCCCTTCCTGTCCCTGACTCCTCCACAGCTGGAAGAGCTGAGACAGCAGCTGGAGCAGCAGGAAGAAGAGCTGAGTAGACTGCGCCTGGGAGTGGTGAGGCTATGGGAACAGGGTTCCAGTGAACAGACGGAAAACCAAGGGAATTTCAGGTGAACCCTGATGGCATCCCTCTTCGTCAGGGGGTGACAGATTCAGAGAAAAGAGTTCAGCATCTCACACTGGAGAATGAAGCCTTGAAGCAGAGCTTGAGCCTTACCCGGGACCTCCTGCTGCACTGGGGCCCTGGCCCCCTCACCAGAGCTCCACAGGTACTTCATTTGGCATATGTCTGTAGTCCAGGCTCCTGTCTGGTATAGTACCTAAACCTCCCCGGGACTCTGTGTTTGCTTTAGGAGGGGGCCATCTCTAACGGGAGAAACTCTGGGGGATTCTTTGCTGGGTAGCCCCATCAGTGAGGCTGATGCTCATAAGCATCCCCCGCCCCGCCCCAATTCTTGGTCTCTTTGAGTAACCTTAGGAGAACAGAGAGACTGGACAGGGAGCCTGGCATGGAGTTGGTGCCAGGGGGTTCGTCACTTGCCACCCTTGATTTGAATTATAAGATACCCTTTCCTGATTTCCCATCTGGCTCCCACTCTCCCATAGGAGGAGGCAGGGGCTCTGTTGGAGCTGCAGGGCCAGCTTCAGGAGGCCCAAGACACCACAGAAGCCCTCCGAGTCCAGGTAGGCTAGGGGACCTAGGGATAAGGAGGGCTGGGATGCTGGGAGGTGAAGTCTGGGGCAGGGCCTGGTGCCTGTTTCCTCAGTGACTGAAGTGGGGCTGGGAGGGACAGCTGGGGGTGCAGGAGATGCAGCTGCAGGGCCTTCGAGGGGCCCTCCAGCAGCTCCAGCAGGAGACAGAACAGAACTGCAGGCAGGAGCTGCAGCAAGTTCATGGACAGCTGGCAGGTAAGGGCTAGGAGAAAATGGTTTCTGGGAAAGCTCTGGAATCTGTTCTTTTCCTCTCAAAGGCCTTCCTCCTCTAGGACTTCGGGCACGGATGGCCAGCCTTCGTCAGGGCTGTGGTGACCTCCGAGGACTGGTCAGCACCTTTACTCAGAGTTGTCAGGGCTCACTGAGTGAGGCCCAGGGCCAGGTCAGGACAACTCCTCTCCTAGTACCTTCTCTGTGAGCAGCCTGTTTGCTGTTCCTCTTAGGGGAGGGGCCTCCATTATTGTTTCTCCCTTTCTGTCCCTCATGACCTGCCTGAACCAGTGGGTCAGTTGGGGGCACTTGGATCAGAATGGTTTCTGAGTGGCCCAAAGTGTCCTCATTTCTTTCTTTTTTTTGGGGAGGGGGCAGGGGGAGAAGGTGGGCAGTGGTTTCGAGACAGGGTTTCTCTTGTAGCCCTGACTGTCCTGGAACTCACTCTGCAGACCAGGCTGGTCTTGAACTCAGAGACCTGCCTGCCTCTGCCTTCTGAGTGCTGGGATTAACTGTATGTTCCATCACCACCTGGCTGAGCCCTCATTTCTCTGCTGTGAAAACTGGCAGTTGCTAGGGGTTGGGGATTTAACTCAGTGGTAGAGTGCTAGGCAAGGCCCTGGGTTCGGTCCTCAGCTCTGAAAAACAAAAACAAAAGCAAAAAACTGGCAATTGCTGAGAAGCCCAGAAGGACAGATGATAGAATGAATATTTTTGCCCGTGATTCCAGGATTCTATCTCAGACTCACTGAATGATGCCCTCAGAAAGTTCTATGCCAGCACAGCCGGTCCTGGTGCTCTCGGCACCCCACTTCACTTGGAGTTGCCTGAGTACTTGTCTTTGTCTTCTTCACAGGTATCCTGGGCCCTTGGGGCTCTGTCAGCTGGAGGGGCTAGGACTCAGCTTGCAGAGGGGCAGCAGGGACCCCCAGCTGGATGCTCAGGGCGGCTTCTGGAACTCAAGGGTAAGATTGGCTTTGGGAGTGGAGCAACAGAGACTACAGGGTGGAAGAGGAGGGGCTTTCTGTATTTCGGGTCAGAGAATCTGCTGATGTGGTCCCCAATGCAGGCAACATCCGTGTGCTCTGTCGGCTGAGACCAGCTGAAGGGATACCTTCCAGCCTGGTGAGCGTGGAGCCTGGACAAGGGGGGACCATCACCACCTGCCACCGAGGACGTCAGCACCGCTTTCGCCTGGACTGGGTCTTTCCTCCAGATGCCAGCCAGGAGGAGGTGACAGCCAGCTTTCCATCTGTTCTGACCCTTCCTTAAGAGTCCCCTGGGTCCAGGAGAGGCCCATTTCCTCTTCCCTGACTATCTGAGTACCTAGAAGTGGGAGGGAGGCTGGGCTGCAGCAGGGAAGGGAGCCACTGAAAGTCCCAGGATTGGCTGCCCAGCTGAGTGCTAAGGAAGATGAACCTGTCCAAGGTGAGTTAGTTACTGTTTGTGTGGAACTGGCTGCAGAGCATGGATGGGCACCACAATGGTGAAGACAGGGCTATATCCTAGGGGTGATGGCTTGGAGCCTCGTCTGCCCAGGCTTCGCTGACAACACCCTTCTTCTGATGATCCAGGCTCCGCCCCTCAGTGAAGGCAGAACCTCTGTTTGCTTTGTGACCCTAAGGCAGGTTAGGTGGGAGCATAGCTGATAAGTGAGCAGGGCAGCTGCCAGCCCCAGAGCTGCCCTACTGCCTGCTCCAGATGCCCGTGGGAAAGCAGTCTAAGCCAACTTATTTCACACACGGTCTCCATTTGCACATTAACTGCCGCTGGAGTCTCTGTGACTGAGGTAGAGGCTCAGAGCTGAGAAGGGATTAGGTAAGGGACAGAGCTGGCAAAGAAGCCCCAGGCTACCTGCTGGTCTCAGAAGCGGTATAATAATGTGTGGCTAGTAAGGATAGATCCACCACTGACTGACTTCCCATCTATCTCTGTCTGTCCCGTACATTGTCCTGGCCTCATCTCCCACCCCAAACTGCAGCCATGCACAGCCCCCTACACTTTTCTACTGTACTCTGGGCAGCCTGGACCGGGTCCTCGGTCTAACAAACTGAAGTTCCTCACCAGTAGTCCTTCTCTTTGTACCACCCAGTCCTGGACTTCTCATCCTCACTCTGGTAATCCTAGACTCGGTTTATCTGAGCATCCATCAAGACATCAATCAGAGATGACAGCCACTCAATCTCTAGGGACCTTCTGATACGAAAGTGGGCCATGTAGGTACTCTAAAGGCTATTAACTGTCCACAACAGTTCTGGCCAACATTATGAAGGTTTTTGCCCCATGTCTCACTCAGCTATTTCTCAGAGCCTGAGTTCCTGTAGTCTTGCCTGGTGACTAACCCCTTTACTCACAGAGGCTCTTTTGGATTTTGTGTGTGTGTGTGTGTGTGTGTGTGTGTGTGTGTGTGTGTGTGTGTGTGTCCATTTTGTTTTTTAGATAGGGTGTCACTGTGTATCTCTGGCTGGTCTGGAACTAGCTATGAGACAGGCTGGCCTCGAGCTCAGAGATCTGCCTGCCTCTGCTTCTTGAGTGCTGGGGTTAAAGGTGTGCGCCCCCACTCCCTGCTTCGGTTTATTCTTGTCTTGTCCCGTACCACTCAGGTTCTCCAGCACACATTTCTGTTAGTTGCCATAGAGGGATGACCCGGAAAGACATAGAAAGGATGATTAGTATCTGGCTTAACCTGGAAGTCCAGCCCTGGCATCTAAGCTCTTGACCACTTCCCCCAGGACCTCCTCGCTGGTCCCGAGGACTCTGTATTTTCCCCCAGACTGCTGTCTTTTGTTATGCCCCCACCCAACCAGTTCTTAGCGCCACGTTCCAGGGGGATTACACTTTGCCCACATTTTGTTGGTTGCGCTTCCCTCCAGGTCTTGACTCGGGAACAGGGAAGAGCTGAGGACACTTTTCCCACCTGTGTTTCATCCCTAGGTCTTCAGGCAGCTGGAGCCAGCTGTGTTGTCTTGCCTCCAGGGCTACAGCGTCTGCATCTTCACCTATGGTCAGACTGGGACTGGGAAAACCTACAGCATGGAGGTGGGTTGGAGTTCACACTTGGGGGCAGGAGGTGGGGAGCCTCAGGGGTCTGTATGAGTCCAATGTGGCACTACTGCACACTGTCCTCAGGGCCCACCCGAGGACCCTGGCATAGCTCCTAGGGCACTGCAGTTGCTGTTCCGGGAGATGGGGACTGGAGGGCACCACCACGTGACCCTCAGCATGGTGGAGATCTACAATGAGGCAGTCAGGTCAGGTCAGGGATGCGTGTGGGCGGCTCTCTCCTTGCCCCAGGGTTCTGCAACCACCTGTAGACCCATAGATCAAGCCCACCCTTTCTCACCAGGGACCTCCTAGCTACGGGGCCTCCAGAGCGCCTGGTTGTGAGGCAGGGGCCTGCAGGGCAGGGGGGAATTCAAGTGGCTGGCCTCACACACTGGGATGTGCCTAACCTGGAAACCCTGCACCAGGTAAGGCTGCCCTCTTCAGGGCCCCTGTCGGCGCCCACCCGGGGGCAGGCACTGTGTGTATATATATACACACACGGTATATATATACCATGTGTATATATATACACACACACATATCCAGATGCTGAGTCTGGGGAGGAGCAACCGAGCTACAGCATCCACGGTCATGAACCAGCACAGCTCACGCTCCCACGCCCTAGTTACGCTGACTTTGCGTGCAGCATCTCCACCTCGTGCCCAGGGCAGCACAGGTATCACTGATGGTGCTGAAGTCCTGCTGGGGTTCCAGATCACTAGAGGGCTCCCTCCACATGGGTTTCGTTTGCACCTGCAGGCACACTGCACCTGGTGGACCTGGCAGGATCCGAGCGTGTGTGGAAAGCGGGGGTGGCCAGTGCGCTACAGAGAGATCCGAATGGTGCCCGGCGTCTGCGGGAGGCCCAGGCAATCAACCGCTCTTTGCTGGCGCTAGGAGGAGTGATGGCGGCGCTCCGAGCCCGGCGGCCGCACGTACCTTTCCGAGACTCACAGCTTACACGCCTGCTACAGCCGGCGCTAGGCGCCGGCACCACGGCAGTGCTGCTGCTGCAGGTGGGTCCCTGGGCTGGTGCACGCCTGAAGCACTGCGCACCGCACCGGAACTACGCACGAGTGCCCCCCTCTCTTGCAGATCTCCACGAGGACCGAAGATCTTGGGGAGACCATCTGCTCGCTCAAGTTCGCCGAGCGAGTGGGTCAAGTGGAACTGGGGCCAGCCCGGCGCCGTAGGGCCCCGCGCTCCGGAACCCCTTCTTCTCTCAGTACCGACACCCCACTCACTGGGACTTCCTGCACCCCTACACCATCTCCTGGCACCCCTCCAAGTCCCGGCCCCGACAGCTGTTCTGGCTTGATTCTTGAGCCTCCGTAGATCTGGGGTCAGAGCCCCTAGGACTGGGCTTGAGCGCATACCTCTGCTGGCAGAGGGTCAGTGAAGTCCCTATACCCCATCTCCCAGGTCAACCTTTTTTTTTTTTTTTTTCCCTTTTCTTTTTCAACTCAGGCCCTAGCTGCCCCCAGAGTCACACAACTAACCCCCTTTCCCTTCTGGATCTGGCCAGGGAATGTTGTGCTTGGAGAAACGATTGTCTCCACCCTTCCACCCCCAAGTGGGCCATAGGCCCTCAGCTCTCACCTTATCACCATTTGCCCTTATCACAGCACACAGCAGGGGGTCCAGAGCTGCAGGAACCAGACCCCAGACCAAGTGGTTTCCCAAGTCACCACCCTGCCCCCAATATCAGACTTGGAATTAAAGTGTTGTAAATTCCTTTACTGTTAACCTCTCCCCTACTTCCATCACCCACAAATCATGTAGGGTCCAGTCTTGCATTTCCTAACCCTTCCCCCCAAAAGGTGCTACCTCCTACCCAGGCAGCTGGGGGGGGGTGCGCAAGACTTCAGATCGGACCCGCTTTTGGCTCTCCCTCCCCCAGCCTGGAGCCAGGAAGGTGACAGAGGGATGGAGAGATGGATGGCATGAAGGCCTGAGAAGGCGGGACCAAGAAAAGAAGCACACTCTAGCCCGAGCGCTTTTTCCAGAGCCGGTCCCTGGGTGTGGGAGAGTCAAGGCATGATTGGCCAGACCTGTTACATCTAGCAGAGGCAACCTTTCTGGAGTGACCCAAATAAAGTTGTGGGTTTTCAGCAAGGCTATGCCTGGTGTTTTAACGCTGTCGCTGTGGACATGCTCCTGGCTCTGGTTCTCCCATCAAAATGGTATCCCAGGGGTGGAAGGGAAAAGCAGCCCCCCACCCCCACCCCTGGACTGCCTTGAACTATTACAGGCTGTACCAGGAGAGCAGCCAGCCCGGGGCAGGAGCAGCCAGGTCCCGAGGGTGGCTGACCCACACATCATAGATACTCTTGTTGGGTGGTACGCCCTGGAAGAGGGAATCTAGATCACAGAGCAGGTCCTGGGACTCTTGGGACTTAGTGCCTACACTCCAGTAGGCTGGACTGGGTGAAGATGGGCACTGGGAACAAGAGGTGGGAGGTAGTGTGGCCAAGGGCATTACTACATTGGGAGTGTAGACGGGCAAGTAAGAAGTGGGTAGCTGTCCCCACAAGGAAGCTCTGCACCCCCTGTTGGACATTCCCATGGGATCTGGGGAACCCTGAAGTAAGTGGACAGGCCAGGTGCCTTGCTCTGGGGAAAGGGGAGAGGGCCTGATGACTTCCCCTTGGGAAGATTCACCCTCTGTTCTTGTGGGCCCAGGAAGGGAGCAGAGGGGCCACAGAGGCTTCTCAGAGGAGTTAGGGGGTACAGTGCACATCCCTTCTCCCCCCTTGGACCAGGTGCCTGCCTGAGTTGTGCTGCTCTGTCCAGCTAGTGCAGGCTGCTGGGGCCATGTTGATCTTTTCCCAGGGTCCCCTAACAGGGACTTGATGCTGAAACCTTCCCTGGATGGTGGTGGGGGATTGAGTGGCTGGTAAGGCTGGCCATGGAGGACGTAGGGGCTCAGGTCCTTGACGAAAGTTCTGTGCTTGCCCCGGGTCTGCCATCGCCGGCACAGGGCAGTGTTCTGAAGGCGCAGCGCCTCTGCTGGGATCAGGCTCACATCCACCGCCCAGAAGTTGCCCTTGGCCTGGGGCTTTGCAGGGTCCCTGGGTACCTGGAGGGTGATTGGTTTGGGTGTGGCTATCCCACCCAGCGGTTCAGAGTTTCCTCCCTCGCCCATACCGTCGCCAGAGTTTGACCATAGACCACCCTACCTTACGGAAGCATGGGTTGGAAGAAAGGTTGTGGCGGATGGAGTCTTTCCAGCCTTCATAGTCCTCCCTGAAGAAGGGGAACACTGCCTGGACCTGACGGATGATCTGAAACCAGGCAGCAAAGCGTTTGCCACAGTGAGACAGGGATATGAGCAGGGCCCTCTCCCTCCCCTACAGCCCCTGGGCACCCCTTTGCAGAGAAACAGACCTCTGTGCCTGAGGGCAGAGTGGGTAGGGGCTGTGGGAGAAGGGGCTTGAAAAGAGTCCCTGAGCTCTTGAGCAAGCGGGAGTGGACTAGGTAGAGGCCAAGCGCTCCTGGGCCTAGTGGGTCTGGGATAGGTATGACCCACAATCATGAGGGACCCTCTCTCTCACCTGGGCCAGCTTCAGCCTGCGGAAGGGCGAGGCCTGAATTACCAAGGCGATCATGGCCAAGTAAGTGTAGGGGGGCTTGTCATGCCGCAGGTATCTCTTCTTCCTCCTCTTGGGGGGAGACTCTGCCATTGGAGGTCCCAGATGAGAGTTGTTACAAGGCTCCATGCAAGGGAGGCAGCCCTGGGCCAGAGTCTGGCCTAAACGGGCTCAGGGCAGACGGACCAGACCGTGTGCTGAGGTTGGGTCCCAGCCTGAAGCCATGCTGGGACAGGCAGGCCAGTCCCTCCTTTCTTTATCATTCTGATGGAAGGGGGAGGGGTGAGAGGAAGAGGCCGTGGGGGAGGGGAACATGCGAGGGCTGCCACAATTAGCAGGTTTCAGTTAATCTTGGAGGGAAGGGCAGAAAAGATTCCAGGAGGGACTTTTGGTGACCTCCTGAAAATCAGTCTCCACTCCCAGGTTGCCTTTGGGTACCTGGGCATACCCCTATAACCTGGAAGGAAAAGCCCTTGAAAAAGGTCTACCCCAGGATACCTTATCAGCCTGGGTCAGGTAGGTCCCATTTAACAGATGGGAAGTGACTTCCCCAGCCAAATTACCCCGAGAGAGATGGGAAATTCCCGGGAGTTCAAGACAAAGTAGCCAAAAGAAGTCATACATACCTTAGGTTGGGGGGTCTGCAGCCCAGGACTTGACTGGGGGTGGAGGGCAGACAGGGGGGGCAGATGGAGTGAAGGACAACTTCCTGGACCAAAAAGGCATACAGCATGTCCCCATAGACAAGGAACGGACAGAGACTTAAGTTATTTTTCCAGGAGTATGCTACAGGAGCCCATGTGGGCCCTACCTCTTCTTTGGTCATCTAACTGGTAGCTCTACCCTTGAGCTCAGTCACCATCTATGTTCTAAATGTTACCCAAATTCTCCTGGCTACTCCCCTGGGCAGGTTTGCAGTGAGGGTCTAAATCCTGGCACTGGCAGCAGAGGTTGGCGCCAGAGTCCATGGTCCCAGACCTACATCAGCACTAACCACTTTGAGAATTCACCTTTTCCTGTGCAGCCTTTCTCATTATACCATCAAAGGACTGGACGGGGACCCTTGCTGGTACCAAGGAAGGCACAGTCATGAATGCAGGAGGGAGCAGTGGGGGAGGGGAAAGGGGAGGGACACACATGGAGGATGGATGTCGTGGGACATCACTTCTCCTGACTGTCCTACTCCTGGCTGAGTTGCGATCTTATCCCAGACTTTTTTTTCAGCCCTCATCTGCCTTCCCCTGGAATGCTATCACCTCCTGCCCCTCTGCTTTCCGTTCTCAGGGCTCTAGCTGAGGGTTCCTGCGTCTCGCCAGGCAAATACCGCTGGCATCAGCCCTATCAGCAGACAAGTCATTCTCTCCTACAAGTCTGAGGTCTCCCCTTTCCACTGATCCGACATCCAAGGGTCCACATCCTGGCTGCTTCTCCCTGACCATCCCATAGTGTTCTAGGGCCCAGCCATCATCCAAACTGCTGCCCATCTTCCGGGACACGCTGTTCCCTCCTTTGACCAACGATGCTTCTGCTTTGAAGGGAAGACTCCAACCTGTCTTTCAATGACCAGGATAGAGATCACCCTTCTGGAAACACCTGAACACTTGCCCTTCCTGCCCCACCCGAGATGCCAGTATATTCATGCCACCGAACAGAGCGCGAAAAGCCTTCCACTGTATCAACCAATCTACCGGGGCTGGCCCCGCCCCTTGAGGGCGCTCTTTAGGTCCCGCCCTTGTAGACTGGCTCTGCCCAGGACTCCCACCCAGCACCGCGGCTTCCGCTCCGGACACCTCGGGCCGGAAGTGTCGCGTTGCCATGGCGAGGACGGGCGCGGGGCCCGCCCCCCGTGGCGCCTGGAGCAGCGCCGGGACCCAGGGTCGGTCGGGCCGGGTCCAGGAAGCGGTTAGCCGGGCTCCAGGTGAGAAGGCCGGCGCTTGTAGGTGAGGGTCGATCCTGTATGGGAACGTAGGAGCCGTCGGGGCGAGGCCCGGCGCGGCGCGGCGGGGCGGGGCACGGTGGGTGAGCCGGCGCTGCTGTCTGTGCGGCCCGGAGCTGGCCCTGCGGGGCAGTGGAATGGGTCGTGAGGGGCCTGCAGAAGGGGCGCCAGCGAGGCGGCCAGCGGAGGGTTTTTTTTGTGAAACCTAACAGCGAGGGTAGTCCTTGCAACCTGTTGGTCAGGTAGGTCGACCGACGACGGTCTTCGTTCTGACATGAGGACAGCAGAGGGACTTTGCTATGCTTCGTGTGGGCTTTGGAGTTCAGTAAAGCACTCGCTAGAGCCTCTTAAGGCTTCAAGTGCCCTCGCCTGGAGGCTGTGCCTCCTGGATTGTGGTTAGGAGAGGAATGTAGACCAGCCTGTGAAAAGTGTTTGGGCTTCTTTGGGTGCCTGGCTGTGCCAGTACCGGAGGCTTGAGGCAAGGAGGATTAATTATTACGGGTGCCGAAGAGAGGTGGTGAGTATTGGCTTGCCCCAGACTCGGGAGACGGAGCAAAGCTAGCTGACCCCTAAGCATGCCTTTCTTCCTGGTCTTTACTTGGGAGGTGCAGGTGGAGGCAAGGACATCAGTGCCTCAGTTAGCTCTCTTGGGTGTCTTTGCTCCCCAGGAATTCCCTTATAGGATTGGGATTTACTTTGAAGGCTTTGCCTTGCTGCAAGCTACCTAGCTCTCTAGAAGGCCGGCTGATTCACTTCAAGGAAACCAGAGATGCCCCTGGCCCAGCATGGGAGCTGAGTTGTTGAGGGACTGTTGGGGGACTGGGGAGACCTGCCCTGACGCTGGCTTCGTGTTGTCATGATGATGGGACATTTAGTGCTGAGGGGCCACTTGTCTGCCTTTGCCCTTTGCTCCAAGTTTTGCTCAAGGAGGCTTTTTTCCCCCTACTTCCTTCTCCTAATGCCTAGGTTAGGTTTCTTCCCTATTGGCTCAGGCACTCCTGTCCCCCCTTTCTTTTCTTTTTCTTTTTTCTTTTTCTTTTTCTTTGTTTTTTATTTTTTATTTTTTTGGTTTTTCCGACAGGGTTTCTCTGTGTAGCTTTGCACCTTTCCTGGAACTCGCTTTGGAGACCAGGCTGGCCTCGAACTCACAAAAATCCTCCCGAGTGCTGGGATGAAAGGCATGCGCCACCACTGCCCAGCCTTTTTTTTTTTTTTTTTAATATTATTTATTATTGTTTGGGATGGTTGCATGCTATGGCGCTCATGTGGAGGTTAAGGACAACTGTGTGGAGTCCATTCTTTCTCTCTCTCTCTCTCATCTATCTATAAAATCTATAAATATATTTATTTATTTATTTATTTTTGAGTCAAGGTCTCTTTACATAGCCCTGGCTGTCCTGGAATTCACTATGTAGGCCAGACTAGCCTTGAACTCATGGAGATCCACTTGTTTCTGCCCCCCACCTGTGTCTGCTGGTGGCTGCAGGCCTGGACCACTGCCTCTCTTCTCTGTTGATTGATCCCCCGCCTCTTCATCGCCAGGGTTGGGTATTACTGGACGCCGTTCTGGGCTAGCAGGCGTCTTGCAGCAGGACTTTGATGCTCTGAAGCATCTGGGGGATTCTGTGCTGTGGTCCTGTTTCAACAGCTGGTTAAGGCAGTGCCTTCACCACAGGCGGCTGAAGTGTCTCAGCCCCAGACGACGGACTCCCAGCCCCGAGCTTCCACACGTTCTCTGTCCCACCTGTCCTGCTCCAGTGCCTGTTCCACATCCACCTACCGGTCAAAAGGAGCTGTCCGAGGCGGTCACAGGCTCCTTCCCCACCTCTAGGCTCTCTTGGAACTTCCTCTTCTATGTCCCTTGAACAGTGACATGCACACCAGAGTGAGGCCCACTCTGTGTTGTACTCATGCTCAGGGTGCTGACATAATTGCGGGATTGTTCATCTGGTTGTCCCTCATTTACTGAATGCTTCCTGTAAGTCAGGCACTGGGCTCAACTCTAAGGAAATTGCAATAAATGCAGAGTAAATGCATGTCAAAGGAAGCATGATGACAGAAGAGAGTTATAAGGTAGCCTTGGGAGACTGCTGGAGAGGTAACACTTAAGATTAAGGTATGGTTGGGCTGGAGAGATGGCTCAGAGGTTAAGAGCACTGGCTGCTCTTCCAAAGGTCCTGAGTTCAATTCCCAATAACTACATGGCAGCTCATAACTGTCTGTAGTTCCAGTTCCAAGGGACTTGACACCTGTGGCAAAACACCAATGCACATGAAGTGAAAATAAATAAATTAAAAAAAAAAAAAAAGACGGGGTTGGGGATTTAGCTCAGTGGTAGAACGCTTGCTAGGCCCTGGGTTCGATCCTCAGCTCCACATACAAAAAAAAAAAAAAAAAAGACACTTTTGCTGTTTTGTAGATAATCAGCCCTAGACCACATACAATTAAAGAGCTCTTTCAATAAAATTTGTATTTCCTGTCATATATTGAATGCTATTTTTGAATTGAATGTTACTTTATTATTATTTCTAAAAGAAATTTTTAAAAGATTTATTTTATGGTCACTGGGTTTGGTGTTGCATGCTTTTAATCCCAGCACTCAGGAGGCCTAGGCAGGCAGATCTCTGCCAGTCTGAGGCTAGCCTGGGCTACAGAGCCAGTTTCAGGACAGCCAGAGCTACACAGAGACACCCTGAAAAACCAGGAAAGATTTGTTTGAGGTGGTCCTGTTTTTATCCTTTTGATGGCCTACAGTTGTAGTGTGTCCCTGTGTGCATTTGTGTGTGTGTGTGTGGCAGGCGGGGATGGTGCTGGTGGGTTGGTTTGGTTTTGGTGATGCTGTGGATTGAATCCTGGGCAACAATCCCAGGGCATCTCACATGCTAGGCAAGTACTCTCTTACCTACTATATCAGCCTTTCTTCTTTGTTTAACTATATAACAAGGGTGGCCTTGAGCTTGTCATCTTTCTACCTCTGCTTCCTTGTTGGGATTACATACATATGCCACTGTACCCAGCCCCCCCCCACGCTCAGATTCTTATTTTGAGATGGGGTCTTGCTATGTATAGCCCAGGCAAGCCTGGAACTCAGTTTCCCTAATTCTTTGGTTACAGGAGTAGATTACTATGTCTGGCTTCATTTCTAAACTCTTTGAGACAGAAACTTTCTGTTTATTAAACAGGAACTCCTATTCCTCTCCTCTGGGGCTGGAGGGTTGTGCTGTACTCTGTTTCCTGTATAAGTACCTCACAGAGGCTGAATCATAACAGATGTGGCCTTTTATGTCTTACACCTTTGAAGCATGGATCAGAATTCCATTCCTTTTTATAGGTGGGTAATATTCCACCGTGTGACTGTGCCCAGTCTTGTTTGTTCCTGTGTTGAAGGTTGGATGGTTCTCAGTTCTTTCCTAGTGTGAATGCCACTGCTGTGAATATGACCGTGTAGGTAAGCAGCTTGTAGTTTTTCTTTTGGGAATGTACCCACAAAGTAATGATGTTGTTCCTTTTTGTTTTTTGCTGGCTTGTTAAAGCTACATTTCATTCTCTGAGGTTCAAAGTCCTGTAGTGCTACCATGGAAATCACATCTATCTCTCTTTAGACTAGGTATGCAAATTAGATCATATTGTCTGTGGATCTTGAGTAGAGGCCGTGCTCAGGGGGAAGCTTCTTTCTCACTCACCCCAGTCCCCTTTCTGATATCCTGTGTTTGTTTGTTTGAGATAGGCCCTCACTCTGTAGTCCAGGCTGGTCTTGAACTCAGTATGTAGAGCAGGCTATTTTTGAACTTGAGTGCTAGGATTACACCACATTTGACAATCTTGAGGGATTTTGTTTGTATGGATGCTTGTTTGTTGTTTTTTTCCAAGACAGGATTTCTCAGTGTTATAGCCTTAGCTGTCCTGGAACTCACAGAGACGTACTTGCCTCTGCCTCTGAAGTGCTGAGAATAAAGACATGTGCCACCTTGCCCTGTGTATGTTTTGTTTTGAGACAAGGTCTGTATAGTCTGGGCTGACTTCAGACTTCTGAGGCTGACTTTGATCCTCTGTTAAGCACCCATCTGTGTGCCACCATGACCGACTTCTTTGAGATAGGTGAACTTCATCGTGCGCTTTTCCTTAGTGACTTTAGGGCCAAATCAGTGTCTTGCCAGCTCCCACTCTTTTTTTTTTTTTTTTTTTTTTTCTCCCATCTCATTTCCAGGAGTTTGCTAACTAAATATGATTGGTTTTTGTTGTTGTTGGTTTTTTTTTTTTTTTTTTGGCGGGGGGGGGGGGGGGGGGGGGGGGGGGGGGGATGTCTCCATGGCTCAATCACGTCCTGTGTATAAAGTGTCTAAGGGGAGTATCAGAAGCATGACTATTGTTCATTGTAGGACCCTTCACTCCTTGTTCTCTTAGGACTGTGCTTCTTCTGTCCACAGCCTCCAAACCACTGCTGGCAGCTTGGCCCCCAGGGTGTTTGACCTGCCTCATGTGTATTTCAGTCATGGTCTCTCTGGGGCCAAAGTTTGAGTCAGAACAATCTATTGTTTGCTCTTCAAAGCCCACTTTTGTTACCTTGTGTTGCTTTTGTGCCTGACAGACTTTGGTTTCCGGTTTACAAGGGGGTCACAGCTCAGTGGAGACATAAGCAGGACAGTACATGGGAAGCAGTACCTGGGGCTACTGGATTCTTCTCTGTCTGCTTCCTTTGTCCTCGCCTCATCCTCACGGAGAGTCAGTGCAGATGTCTGCGTTTAGCCTTTCACATATCGCTTTAAGTTAGTTAGAACTAGTTTGGAGCCAGATGTCAAAAGGAAAGGAAGTTGACCAGGAAGGTTGAAGAGCCTCCTTGCTGCCTGGGTGGGGCCTTCCCAGATTCTCTACTCAGCCTGGGTCCTGAGCTGGCTGGAAGTAGTATATGCATTTATATGGGTCCTTCCCCTGGGACAATTAGCTCTGTTGTTACTGAGCTAAATAATATGTCATCCCCCCCCCCTCCCCAGGGTTTCTCTGTAGTGGCACTGGCTGTCTCCCAACTCACTCTGTAGACCATGGTGGCCCTGAACTCACAGAGATCCACCTGCCTCTGCCTCCTAAGTACTGGGTCTAAAGGTGTGAGCCACCCCCGCCCAGCAATAATGTTCATTTTTGTAGATCAAAAAATAGGGGAACATTGAATTTCGTATGGTTCTCCTGCTTATGTCAGGGGAGTGGGAACATTGAAGAACAGAGAGCCCTAGATGAGATCAGAAGAGCAGCTGACCAGAGCACGAGCTGGTTGAGTGAAGCAGGATCAGAGCAGAGACTGAAAACTCTTTTTTGAGACAGCCTGGCCTCCAGTTAGCTGTGTGATTCAGGGATGACCTTGAACTACTTACCTTCCTGTTTCAGCTTGGAGTGCCTGGATTGTTCCTGACGATAATCTCAGAGCCTGGACCCTAACAGTCCCAATAAACTGGGGTTGGTCACTCCTCCTTAAGCCAATCCAAATAAACTAGCAGTAAAATGCTGAAGGAGATGTACTCAGTGCGGCCCACTGAGAAGCAGACTCCCTTGCGAGGGGATTGTCTGTGGATCTCTCTGTCCCTCTTCCCAGTGTGGCCACAAGTGAATACATCATTTTTTGTTTTTTACTCTTAATTTGGTTCTTTTTAGTTGTTCTATTGGGTGTGGTCAAGATGGTAAAGGTGGTTGCTGCCCACCTGATGACCTGAGTTCCATCCCTGGGACCTCTGTGGTAGAAGGAGAGAAGCATCTCCTGTAAGCTGTCCTCTGGCCTCCACATGTGCTGCATGGCGTGCACCCTCCTTCAGGAGATAGATAGATTCAGTAGCTGGCTTATTGAGGGTAGGTGGTCATGTGTGGTTTGTTAGGGCAGCCGGGCCTTAGGCTCTAACTTTGACTCCAGCAAGAGGGTTTTAGGCATGTGCCACCCTCATACTTTTGTTTTTTGAGACAGGGTTTCTCTCTGTATCTCTGGCTGTCCTAGAACTTGCTCTGTCCTAGAACTACCAGAGTGGCCTCGAACTCAGAGTTCCACATGCCTCTTCTTTCTGAGTGTTGGGACTAAAGGTGTGCACCACATGGCTAGCCCCTACTTGGATTATACAATGCTGGGTATTGAACTCACCCATGTTCATGCATATCAGACAAGCACTCTACCAACTGAGATATGTCCCCAGAGAGGAAACTCTTCTTTTCTTTTTTCTTTTTCCCTGAGATGGGGTTTCTGTGTAACAGCTCTGGCTGTCTGGGAACTCGCTCTGTGGACCAGGCTGGCCTTGAACTCGTAGAGATCTACCTACCTCTGCCTCCCTAGTGCTAATATTAAAGACATGTGTCACCACCACATGTTTTTTTTTTTGTTTTTTTGTTTTTTTTTTGAGACAGGGTCTCATTACATACCACTGGCTGGCCTGGAATTTGCTACAGCTATGTAGACCAACCTTTCCTTGAACTCACAGAGCTCCACCTCCCCAGAGAGGAGACTTTTTTTTTCTTTTTTCTTTTCTTTTTGGTTTTTCGAGACAGAGTTTCTCTGTGTAGTTTTGGTGCCTGTCCTAGATCTCACTCTGTAGACCAGGCTATCCTCGAACTCACAGAGATTCCCCCTGGCTCTGGCTCCTGAGTGCTGGGACTAAAGGCATGCACCACACCGCCCATTGGAGAGGCTACTCTTGATAAAGTGCAGCACACAGGTAGGCTGAGGTTCAGACTGGTCCCTGACTGT